>NW_026263114.1:0-108399 GCF_947179515.1 Apodemus sylvaticus | reverse complement strand
CCCGCATAGTGCGAAATTATCTTTTTTCTCCTAAACAACTTGTAACTCGAAAAGCTTTTGTGTTGGGTGTATGTCTAAGCCTGTAGCCTCAAAAGAGAACGCACAGGAGAGTGTTCTCTCGAAAGAATATGTAAGAATACCACGTTATAAGGAAATACAGTGTTGCAGAGTAAAGACAAATACGTACATATTAGAAATGCTTAAACTTACGAGAAGAAATAACGCATCGTGCAATATTATCATGTTTTTCCTAAACAACACGTTGTAAGTCGAAAAGATTTGGTGTTGCGTGTATGTCTAAACGAGTAGCCTCAAAAGAGAACCCACAGGAGAATTTTCTACAAAATATATCAGAATACCACGTTTTAATTAAATCCCACATCGTGCGAAATTATCTTATTTTTTTAAACAACACATTATAACTCGAAAAGCTTTTGGAGTTGCGTGTATATCTAAGCGTGTATCCTCAAAGAGAATCCACAGGAGAGTTTTCCTCTCGATAAGAATATGTAAGAATACCATGTTATAAGGAAAATACCGTGTTGGCAGAGTAAAGACAAATACATACGTATTAGAAACACATAAACTTCACGAGAAGAATTAAAACATCGTGCAAAATTATCTTTTTTTTTTGCTAAACAACACATTGTAACTCGAAAAGATTTTGTGTTGTGTGTATGTCTATGCTTGTAGCCCACAAAATAGAATGCACAGGAGAGTTTTCTCTAGAAAGAATATGCTAGAATAGCACGTTATAAGGAAATACGGTGTTGCAGAATAAAGACAAATATGTACTTTTAGAAATACTTAAACTTTGCGAGAAGAAGTAATGCATCATACAAAATTATATTGTATTTTCCTAACCAACACCTTGTAACTCGAAAAGATTTGGTGTTGCGTGTATGTCTAAGCGTGTAGCCTCAAAAGAGAACACACAGGAGAAGTTTCTCTCGAAAAAAATATGTAAGAATTCCACGTTATAAGGAAATACAGTGTTGCAGATTAAAGACAAATACGTATGTATTAGAAATACTTAAACTTTACGAGAAGAAATAACGCATTGTAAAATATTATCATGTATTTCCTAAACAACACGTTGTAACTCGAAAATATTTGGTGTGGCATATATGTCTAAGCGTGTAGCCTCAAACGCGAACGCACAGGAGAGTTTTCTGTTTGAAAAAAATATGTCAGAATACGACGTTTAAGGAAATCCCGCATCGTGCGCAATTATCTTTTTTTTTCCTAAATAACACGTTGTAACTCGAAAAACTTTGGTGATACGTGTATGTCTAAGCGTGTAGCCTCAAAAGAGAACACACAGGAGAGTTTTCTCTCGAAAGAATATGTAAGAATACCACGTCACAAGGAAATACAGTGTTGCAGAGTAAAGAAAAATAAGTTCGTATTAGAACTACTTAAACTTTATGTGAAGAAATAACGCATCATACAAAATTAACTTGTATTTCCTAAAGAACACTTTGTAACTCGAAAAGACTTGGGGTTGTGTGTATGTCTAAGCGTGTAGCCTTTAAAGAGAACGCACAGGAGAGTTTTCTCTCGAAAAAATATGTCAGAATACCACGTTTTAATGAAATCCCGCATCGTGCGAAATTATCTTGTTTTTCCTAAACAACACGTTCTAACTCGAAATGCTTTGGTGTTGCGTGTATGTCTAAGTGTGTAGCCTCAAAAGAGAACGCACAGGAGAAGTTTCTCTCGAAAGAATATGTTAGAATACCACGTTATAAGGAAATACACTGATGCAGATTAAAGACAAATACGTACGTATTAGAAATACTTAAACTTTACGAGAAGAAATAATGCATCGTGAAAAATTATCTTGTTTTTCCTAAACAACACGTTTTAACTCGAAAAGATTTGGTGTTGAGTGTATGTCTAAGCGTTTAGTCTCAAAAGAAAACGCACAGGAGAGTTTTCTCTCGAAAAAAAAATATGTCAGAATACCACGTTTTAAGGAAATCCCGCATTGTGTGAAATTATCTTGTTTTTCATAAAGAACATGTTTTAACTCGAAAAGGTTTGGTATTGCATATATGTCTAAGTGTATAGCCTCAGAAGATAATGCACAGGAGAGTTTTCTCTAGCAAGAATACGTAAGAATACCACATTACATGGAAATACAGTTTGCAGAGTAAAGGCAAATAAGTACGTATTAAAAATACTTAAACTTTACAAGAAGAAATAACGCATGGTAGAAAATTATCTTGTATTTCCTAAACAACACATTGTAACTCAAAAAGATGTGGTGTGGCGTGTATGTCTAAGCGTGTAGCCTCAAAAGAGAACGCACAGGAGAGTTTTCTCTCGAAAAAATATGTCAGAATACCACATTTAAGGAAATCCCGCATAGTGCGAAATTATCTTTTTTTTCCTAAACAACACTTTGTAACTAAAAAACCTTTGGTGATGCGTGTATGTCTAAGCATGTAGCCTCAAAAGAGAATGCAGAGGAGAGTTTTCTCTGTAAAAAATATGTCACAATACCACGTTTTAAGGAAATACCGCATCGTTGGAAATTATCTTGTTTTTCCTAAACAACATGTTGTAACTCCAAAAGATTTGGTGTTGCGTGTATGTCTAAACGTGTAGCTTCAACAGAGAACGCACAGGAGAGTTTTCTGTCGAAAAAATATGTCAGAATACCACGTTTTAAAGAAATCCCGCATCTTGCGAAATTATCTTGCTTTTCATAAACAACACGTTGTAACTCGAAATGCTTTTGTGTTGCGTGGATGTCTAAGCGTGTAGCCTCAAAAGAGAACGCACAGGAGAGTTTTCTCTCGAAAGAATATGTAAGAATACCACGTTATAAGGAAATACAGTGTTGCAGAGTAAAGAAAAATATGGATGTATTGAAAATATTTAAATTTTACGAGAAGAAATAAGGCATCTTGCGAAACTATCTTGTTTTTCCTAAACAACACGTTGTAACTCGAAAAGGTTTGGTGTTGCGTGTATGTCTAACCATGTATCCTCAAAAGAGAACGCACAGGAGAATTTTCTCTCTAAAAAATATGTAAGAATACCACGTTATAAGTAAATACAGTGTTGCAAAGTAAAGACAAATATGTACGTATTAGAAATACTTAAACATTACAAGAAAAAATAATGCATCATGCAATATTATCTTGTTTTTCCTAAACAACACGTTGTTACTCGACAAGATTTGGTGTTCCGTGTATGGCTAAATGTGCAGCCTCAAAAAAGAACCCACAGGAGAATTTTCTCTCGAAAAAATATGTCAGAAAACCATGTTTTAAGGAAATCCCACATCGTGAGAAATTATCTTGTATTTCCTAAACAACACGTTGTAACTCGAAAAGATTTGGTGTTGCGTGTATGTCTATGCATGTAGCCTCAAAGGAGAACGCACAGGAGAGTTTTCTCTCAAAAAAATATGTCAGAATACCATGGTTTAAGGAAATTCCACATCGTGAGTAATTATCTTGTTTTTCCTAAACAAAACGTTGTAACTCGAAAAGCTTTGGTGTTGAGTGTATGTCTAAGCGTGTAGCCTCAAATGAGAATGCACAAGAGAGTTTTATCTCGAAAAAATATGTCAAAATAACACGTTGAAGAAAATCCCACATCGTGCGAAATTATCTTGTTTTTCCTATACAAGTTGTTGTAACTCAAAAAGCTTGGGTATTCCGTTATTGTCTAAACGTGCAGCCTCAAAAGAGAATGCACAGGATAGTTTTTCTCTCAAAAGAATATGTAAGAATACCACGTTTTAACGAAATATAGTGTTGCAGAGTAAAGACAAATATGTACGTATTGGAAATGCTTAAATTTTAAGAGAAGAAATAACGCATCATGAAAAATTATCTTGTTTTTCCTAAACAACACGTTGTAACTCGAAAAGATTTTGTGTTGCGTGTATGTCTAAGTATGTAGCCTCAAAAGAGAACACAGAGGAGAGTTTTCTCTCGAAAGAATATGCAAGAATACCACGGTTTAAGGAAATCACGCATCGTGTGAAATTATCTTGTTTTTCCTAAACAACACGTTGTAACTCGAAAAGCTTTGGTGTTTGCGTTTATGTCTAAGCATGTAGCCTCAAAAGAAAATGCACAGGAGAGTTTTCTCTCGAAAGAATATGTAAGAATACCACGTTATTAGGAAATAAAGTGTTGCAGAGTAAAGACAAATACGTACTTATTAGAAATACTTAAACTTTACTAGAAGAAATAACGCATCATAAAAAATTATCTTGTATTTCCTAAACAACACGATGTAACTCGAAAAGCTTTGGTGTTGCTTGTATGTCTCAGCGTGTAGCCTCAAAAGAGAATGCACAGGAGAATTTTCTCTCGAAAAAATATGTCAGAATACCACGTTTTAAGGAAATCCTGCATCATGCGAAATTTTCTTGTGTTTCCTAAACAACACGTTTTAACTCGAAAATCTTTGGTGTTGCGTGTATGTCTAAGCATGTAGCTTCAAAGGAGAACGCACAGGAGAGTTTTCTCTCGAAAGAATATGTAAGAATACCGTGTTATAAGGAAATAGAGTGTTGCAGAGTAAAGACAAATACGTATTTATTAGAAATACTTAAACTTTATGAAAAGAAATAAGGCATAGTGCAAAATTATCTTGCTTTTCCTAAACAACACGTTGTAACTCGAAAAGATTTTGTGTTGCGTGTGTGTCTAAGCATGTAGCCTCAAAAGATAACGCACAGCAGAGTTTTCTCTCGAAAGAATATGTAAGAATACCACGTTATATGGAAATACAGTGTTGCAGAGTAAAGACAAATACGTAAGTATTAGAAATACTTAAACTTTACGAGAAGAAATAACGCAAGGTGCAATATTACCTTGTTTTTCCTAAACAAGTTGTAACTCGAAAAGATTTGGTGTTGCGTGTATGTCTAAACGTGTAGCCTCAAAAGAGAACCCACAGGATAATTTTCTCTCGGCAAAATATGTCAGAATACCACGTTTTAAGGAAATCCTGCATCATGCGAAATTATCTTGTATTTCCTAAACAACACGTTGTAACTCGAAAAGCTTTGGTGTTGCGTGTATGTCTAAGCATGTAGCCTTAAAAGAGAACCCACAGGAGAATTTTCTCTCGAAAAAATATGTCAGAATACCACGTTTTAAGGAAATCCCCCATCGTGCGTAATTATCTGTTTTTTCCTAAACAACACGTTGTAACTCGAAATGCTTTGGTGTTGCGTGTATGTCTAAGCGTGTAGACTCAAAAGAGAACGCACAGCAGAGTTTTCTCTCACAAGAGTATGTAAGAATACCACGTTACAAGGAAATAGAGTTTTGCAGAGTAAAGACAAATACGTCCATATTTGAAATACTTAAATTTTATGAGAAGAAATAACGCATCGTACAAAATTATCTTGTATTTCCTAAACAACAAGTTGTAACTCGAAAAGATTTGGTGTGGCGTGTATGGCTAGGAATGTAGCCTCAAAAGAGAATGCACAGGAGAGTTTTCTCATATCTTTTTTTTTCCTAAACAACAGGTTGTAACTTGAAAAGCTTTGGTGATGCGTATATGTCTAAGCGTTTAGCCTCAAAAGAGAATGCACAGGAGAGTTTTCTCTCGAAAGAATATGTAAGAATACCATGTTATAAGGAAACACAGTGTTGCAGAGTAAAGACAATTACATACGTATTGGAAATACTTAAACTTAACGAGAAGAAATAACGCATCGTGCAAAATTATCTTGTATTTCCTAAACAACACATTGTAACTCGAAAAGATTTTGCTTTGCGTGTATGTCTAAGCTTGTAGCCTCAAAAGAGAATGCCCAGGAGAGTTTTCTCTCCAAAAAATATGTCAGAATACTACGTTTTAAGGAAATCCCGCATCGTGGAAAATTATCTTTTTTTTTCCCTAAACAACAGGTTGTAACTCGAAAAGCTTTGGTGATGCATGTATGTCTAAGCTTGTAGCCTCAAAAGAGAATGCCCAGGAGAGTTTTCTCTCCAAAAAATATGTCAGAATACCACGTTTTAAGGAAATCTCGCAGCGTGCGAAATTATCTTGTTTTTCCTAAACATCTTTTAACTCGAAAAGCTTTGGTGTTGCGTTTATGTCTAAGTGTGTAGCCTCAAAAGAGAAGGCACAGGAGAGTTTTCTCTCACAAGAATATGTAAGAATACCACGTTACAAGGAAAAACAGTTTTGCAGAGTAAAGACAAATACGTACATATTAGAAATACTTAAACTTACGAGATGAAATAACGCATCGTAAAAAATCATCTAGTATTTCCTAAACAACACATTGTAACTCGAAATGATGTGGTGTGGCGTGTATTTCTAAGCGTGTAGCCTCAAAAAAGAACGCACAGGAGAGTTTTCTGTCGAAAAAATATGTCAGAATACCACGTTACAAGGAAATACAGTGTTGTAGAGTAAAGACAAATAAATACATATTAGAAATACTTAAACATTAAGAGAAGAAATAAAGCATCGTAAAAAATTATCTTGTATTTCCTAAACAACATGTTGTAACTCGAAAAGATTTGGTGTTGCGTGTATGTCTACGGATGTAGCCTCAAAAGAGAATGCACAGGAGAGATTTCTCTCGAAAGACTATATAAGAATACCACGTTATAAGGAAATACAGTGTTGCAGATTAAAGACAAATACGTACGTATTAGAAATACTTAAACTTTACAAGAAGAAATAGCGCTTCATACAAAATTATCTTGTATTTCCTAAACAACACGTTGTAACTCGAAAAGCTTTGTTGCTGCATGTATGTCTAAGCGTGAAGACTCGAAAGAGAACGCACAGGAGAGTTTTCTGTCGAAAAATATGTCAGAATACCATGGTTTAAGGAAATTCCGCATCCTGCGAAATTATCTTGTTTTTCTTAAAGAACACATTGTAACTCGAAAAGCTTTGGTCTTGCGTGTATGTCTAAGTGTGTAGCCTCAATAGAGAACACACAGGAGAGTTTTCTCTCGAAAGAATATGTAAGAATACCACGTTATAAGGAAATACAGTGTTGCAGACTAAAGACAAATACGTACATATTAGAAATAATTATACTTTATGAGAAGAAATAACGCATCATAAAAAATTATCTTGTATTTCCTAAACAACACGTTGTAACTCAAAAAGATTTGGTGTTGTGTGTATGTATAAATGTGTAGCCTCAAAAGAGAACCCACAGTAGAATTTTCTCTCGACAAAATATGTCAGATTACCACGTTTTAAGGAAATCCTGCATCGTGCGAAATTATCTTGTTTTTCTTAAACAACAGGTTGTAACTCGAAAAGCTTTGGTGTTGCGTGTATGTCTAAGCGTGAGGACTCAAAAAGGAACGCACAGGAGAGTTTTCTCTCCAGAGAATATGTAAGAATACCACGTTATAAGGAAATACATTGTTGCAGAGTAAAGACAAATACATACGTATTGTAAATACTTAAACTTTATGAGAAGAAATAACGCATCGTGCAAAATTATCTTGTATTTCCTAAACAACACATTATAACTCGAAAAGCTTTGGTGTTGCGTGTATGTCTAAGTGTGTAGCCTCAGAAGAGAACACACAGGAGAGTTTTCTCTCAAAAGAATATGTAAGAATACCTCGTTACAAGGTAATACAGTGTTGAAGAATAAAGACAAATACGTACGTATTAGAAATACTTAAACTTTACGAGAAGAAATAATGCATCATAAAAAATTATCTAGTATTTCCTAAACAATATGTTGTAACTCGAAAGGATTTGGTGTTGCGTATATGACTAAGCATGTAGACTCAAAAGAGTACGCACAGGAGAGTTTTCTCTCGAAAAAATATGTCAGACTACCACGTTTTAAGGAAATCTCGAATCTTGCAAAATTATCTTGTTTTTCCTTAACAACACATTTTACTCGAAAAGCTTTGGTGTTGCACGTATGTCTAAGCGTGAAGCCTCAAAAGAGAATGCACAGGAGAGTTTTCTCTCGAAAGAATGTGTAAGAGTACCACGTGATAAGGAAATACAATGTTGCAGAGTAAAGACAAATACGTACGTATTAAAAATACTTACACTTTACGAGAAGAAATAACGCATAGCAAAAAATTATCTTGTATTTCCTAAACAACACGTTGTAACTCGAAAGGATTTGGTGTTGCATGTATGTCTAAATGTGTAGCCTCAAAAGAGAACCCAGAGGAGAATTTTCTCTCGAAAAAATATGTCAGAATACCACGTTTTAAGGAAAAACTGCATCATGCAAAATTATCTTGTTTTTCCTAAACAACAAGTTGTAACTCGAAAACCTTTGGTGTTGCTTGTATGTCTCAGCGTGTAGCCTCAAAAGAGAATGCACAGGAGAGTTTTCTGTTGATAAAATATGTCACAATATCACGTTTTAAAGAAATCCTGCATCGTGCGAAATAATCTTGTTTTTCCTAAACAACATGTTTTAACTCGAAAAATCTTTGGTGTTGCGTGTATGTCTAATTGTGTAGCCTCAAAAGATAATGCACAGGAGAGTTTTCTCTCACAAGATATGTAAGAATACCACTTTACAAGGAAATACAGTTTTGCAGAGTAAAGACATATACATACATATTAGAAATACTTAAACTTTACGAGAAGAAATAACGCATCATACAAAATTATCTTCTATTTTCTAAGCAACAAGTTGTAACTCGAAAAGATTTGGTGTGGCGTATACGTCTAAGCGTGTAGCCTCAAAAGAGAATGCACAGGAGAGTTTTCTCTCAAAAAAATATGTCAGAATACCACGTTTTAAGGAAATCCCGCATTGTGCGAAATTATCATGTGTTTCCTAAACAACACACAGGAGAGTTTTCTCTTGAAAGAATATGTAAGAATACCACGTTATAAGGAAATACAGTGTTGCAGATTAAAGACAAATATGTACGTATTAGAAATACTTAAACTTTACTCAAAGAAATAAAGCATCGTACAAAATTATCTTGTATTTCCTAAACAACACGTTGTAACTCGAAATGATTTGGTATTGCGTGTATGTCTAAGTGTGTAGCCTCAAAAGAGAAGGCACAGGACAGTTTTCTCTCGAAAGCATATGTAAGAATACCACGTTATAAGGAAATACAGTGTTGCAGAGTAAAGTCTAATATGTACGTATTAGAAATACTTAAACTTTACGAGAAGAAATATCGTATCGTGCAAAATTATTTTGTATATCCTAAACAACGCGTTGTAACACGAAAAGATTTGGTGTTGCGTGTATGGCTAAACGTGTAGCCTCGAAAGAGAAACCACAGGAGAATTTTCTCTCGAAAAAATATGTCAGAATACCATGTTTTAAGGAAATCCCGCATCTTGCGAAATTATCTTGTTTTTCCTAAACAACATGTTGTAACTCGAAAAGCTTTGGTGTTGCATGTATGTCTAAGCGTGAAGACTCAAAAGAGAATGCACAGGAGAGTTTTCTCTCGAAAGAATATGTAAGAATACCACGGTATAAGGAAATGCAGTGTTGCAGATTAAAGACAAAAACGTACGTATTAGAAATACTTAAACTTTACAAGAAGCAATAACGCTTCGTAAAAAAATTATCTTGTATTTCCTAAACAACATGTTGTAACTCTAAGAGATTTGGTGTTGCGTGTATGTCTAAGCGTTTAGCCTCAAACGAGAATACACAGGAGAGTTTTCTGTCGGAAAAATATGTCAGAATACCACGTTTTAAGGAAATCCCGCATCCTGCGAAATTATCTTGTTTTTCTTAAACAACACATTTTAGCATGAAAAGCTTTGGTCTTGCGTGTATGTCTAAGTGTGTAGCCTCAAAAGATAATGCACAGGAGAGTTTTCTCTCACAAGATATGTAAGAATACCACTTTACAAGGAAATACAGTTTTGCAGAGTAAAGACATATATGTACATATTAGAAATACTTAAACTTTACGAGAAGAAATAACGCATCGTACAAAATTATCTTGTATTTCCTAAGCAACAAGTTGTAACTCGAAAAGATTTGGTGTGGCGTATATGTCTAAGCGTGTAGCCTCAAAAGAGAATGCACAGGAGAGTTTTCTCTCGAAAAATATATCAGAATACCACGTTTAAAGGAAATCCCGCATTGTGCAAAATTATCATGTGTTTCCTAAACAACATGTTGTAACTTGAAAAGCTTTGGTGTTGCATGTATGTCTAAGCGTGTAGCCTCAAAAGAGAACACACAGGAGAGTTTTCTCTCGAAAGAATATGTAAGAATACCACGTTATAAGGAAATACAGTGTTGCAGAGTAAAGAAAAATACATACGTATTGGAAATACTTAAATTTTACGAGAAGAAATAACACATCATGCAAAATTATCTTGTTTTTCCTAAAAAACACGTAGTAACTCGAAAAGATTTGGTGTTGCGTGTATGTCTAAGCTTGTAGCCTCAAAAGTGAACGCACAGGAGAGTTTTCTCTCGAAAGATTATGTAAGAATACCACGTTATAAGGAAATACAGTGTTGCAGAGCAAAGACAACTATGTACGTATTAGAAACACTTAAACTTTATGAGAGGAAATAACGCATCATACAAAATTATCTTGTATTTCCTACACAACACGTTGTAACTCGAAAGGATTTGGTGTTGCCTGTATGTCTAAGCGTGTAACCTCAAAGGAGAACGTACAGGAGAGTTTTCTCTCGAAAAAATATGTTTTAAGGAAATCAAGCATCGTGGGAAATTATCTTGTTTTTCCTTAACAACATATTTTAACTCGAAAAGCTTTGGTGTTGCTTGTATGTCTAAGCGTGTAGCCTCAATAGAGAACGCACAGGAGAGTTTTCACTCGAAAGAATATGTAAGAATACCACGTTATAAGGAAATACAGAGTTGCATATTAAAGAGAAATACATACATATTGGAAATACTTAAACTTAATGAGAAGAAATAACACATCATGCAAAATTATCTTGTTTTTCCTAAATAACACGTTGTAACTCGGAAAGATTTGGTGTTGCGTGTATGTCTAAGTGTGTAGCCTCAAAAGAGAACGCACAGGAGAGTTTTCTCTCCAAAGAATATGTAAGAATACCACCTTACAAGGAAATACAGTGTTGCAGAGTAAAGGAAAATACATACATATTGGAAATACTTAAACTTTACGAGAAGAAATAACACATCGTGCAAAATTATCTTGTTTTTCCTAAACAACACGTTGTAACTCGAAAAGATTTGGTGTTGCGTGTATGTCTGAGCTTGTAGCCTCAAAAGAGAACGCACAGGAGAGTTTTCTCTTGAAAGATTATGTAAGAATACCACGTTATAAGGAAATACAGTGTTGCAGAGTAGAGACAACTATGCACGCATGAGAAAGACTTAAACTTTATGTGAAGAAATAATGCATCATACAAAATTATCTTGTATTTCCTACACAACACGTTGTAACTCGAAAGGATTTGGTGTTGCCTGTATGCCTAAGCGTGTAGCCTCAAAGGAGAACGTACAGTAGGGTTTTCTCTCGAAAAAATATGTTTTAAGGAAATCACGCATCATGGGAAATTATCTTGTTTTTCCTTAACAACATATTTTAACTCGAAAAGCTTTGGTGTTGCTTGTATGTCTAAGCGTGTAGCCTCAATAGAGAATGCACAGGAGAGTTTTCACTTGAAAGAATATGTAAGAATACCACGTTATAAGGAAATACAAAGTTGCATATTAAAGAGAAATACGTACATATTGGAAATACTTAAACTTAATGAGAAGAAATAACACATCGTGCAAAATTATCTTGTTTTTCCTAAATAACACGTTGTAACTCGAAAAGATTTGGTGTTGCGTGTATGTCTAAGTGTGTAGCCTCAAAAGAGAATGCACAGGAGATTTTTTTCTCCAAAGAATATGTACGAATACCACATTACAAGGAAATACAGAGTTGCAGTTAAAGACAAATACGTACGTATTAGAAATACTTAAACTTTACCAGAAGAAATAACACATCATACAATATTATTTTGTATTTCCTAAACAAAGCATTGTAATTCGAAAAGATTTGGTGTTGCGTGTATGTCTAAGCCTGTAGCCTCAAAAGAGAACACACAGGAGAGTATTCTCTCGAAAAAATATGTCAGAATACCACGTTTTTAGGAAATCCCGCATCGTGCGGAATTATCTTTTTTTTCCTAAATGTTGTAACTCGAAAAGATTTGTTGTTGCGTGTATGTCTAAGCATCTAGCCTCAAAAGAGAACGCACAGGAGAGTTTTTTTCTCGAAAAAACATGTCAGAATACTCTGTTTTAAGGAAATCGCTCATCGTGGGAAATTATCTTGTTTTTCCTAAACAACACGGTGTAACTTGAAAAGCTTTGGTGTTGCTTGTATGTCTAAGCGTGTAGCTTCAAAAGAGAACGAAGAGCAGAGTTTTCTCTGAAAGAATATGTAAGAATACCACGTTATAAGGAAATACAGTGTTGCAGAGTAAAGACAAATACGTACATATTAGAAAAACTTAAAATTTATGAGAAGAAATAATGCACCGTGCAAAATTATCTTGTTTTTCCTAAACAACACGCTGTAACTAGAAAGGATTTCGTGTTGCGTGTATGTCTAAATTTGTACCCTCTAAAGGGAACCCACAGGAGAATTTCTCTCGAAAAAATATGTCAGAATACAACGTTTTAAGGAAATACTGCATCATGCGAAATTATCTTGTTTTTCCTAAACAACACGTTGTAACTCGAAAATCTTTGGTGTTGCACATATGTCTAAGCATTTAGCCTCAAAAGAGAACGCACAGGAGAGTTTTCTCTCGAAAGAATATGTCAGAGTTCCACGTTATACGGAATAGAGTGTTGCAGAGTAAAAACAAATAAGTACTTATTAGAAATACTTAAACTTTACGAGAAAAAATAACACATCATGAAAAATTATCTTGTTTTTCCTAAACAACACGTTGTACCTTGAAAAGATTTGGTGTTACGTGTTTGACTAAGCGTGTAGCCTCCAAAGAGTATGCACAGCAGAGTGTTCTCTCGAAAAAATATGTCAGAATACCCCGTTATTAGGAAATCCCGCATCGTGCGAATTTATCTTGTTTTTCCTAAACAACACGTTGTAACTCTAAAAGCTTTGGTGTTGCGTGTATGTCTAAGCGTGTAGCCTCAAAAGAGAATGCACAGGAGAGTTTTCTCTCGAAAGAATATGTAAGAATTCCACGTCATAACGGAATACAGTGTTGCAGAGTAAAAACAAATACATACGTATTAGAAATACTTAAACTTTACGAGAAGAAATAACGCTCCATAGAAAATTATCTTGTATTTCCTAAACAACAAGTTGAAATTCGAAAGAATTTGGTGTTGCGTGTATGTCTAAGGTTGTAGCCGCAAAAGAGAAGGCAAAGGATATTTTTCTATCGAAAAAATATGTCAGAATACCTCGTTTTAAGGAAATCCCGCATCGTGCAAAATTATCTTGTTTTTCCTAAACAAAACATTGTAACTCGAAAAGATTTGGTGTTGCGTGTATGTATAAGGGTGCAGCCTCAAAAAAGAATGCACAGGAGAGGTTTCTCTCGAAAGAATATGTAAGAATACCACGTTTTAAGGAAATCCCGCATCTTGCGAAATTAACTTGTTTTTCCTTAACAACACGTTGTAACTCGAAAAGCTTTGGAGTTGCGTGTATGTCTAAGCGTGCAGCCTCAAAAGAGAACGCATAGGAGAATTTTCTCTCGAAAGAATATGTAAGAATACCACGTTATAAGGAAATACAATGTTGCAGAGTAAAGACAAATACATACGTATTGGAAATACTTAAACTTTAATAGAAGAAATAAGGCATCGTGCAAAATTATCTTGTTTTTACTAAACAACACGTTGTAACTCGAAAAGTGTTGGTGTTACGTGTTTGTCTAAGCTGGTAGCCTCAAAAGAGACTGCACAGGAGTGTTTTCTCTCGAAAAAATATGTCAATATAACACGTTTTAATGAAATCCAGTATCGTGTGAAATTATCTTGTTTTTCCTAAACAACACGTTGTAACTTGAAAAGCTTTGCTGTTGTGTGTGTATCTAAGCGTGTAGCCTCAAAAGAGAACGCACAGGCGAGTTTACTCTCCAAAGAATATGTAAGAATACCACGTGATAAGCAAATACAGTGTTGCAGAGTAAAGACAAATACATACTTATTAGAAATACTTAAAATATACGAGAAGAAATAATGCATCGTACAAAATTATCTTTTATATCCTAAACAACATGTTGTAACTCGAAAAGATTTGGTGTTGCTTGTAAATCTAAATATGTAGCCTCAAAAGAGAACCCACAGGAGAATTTTCCCTCCAAAAAACTATGTCAGAACCACGTTTTAAGGAAATCCAGCATCATGCGAAATATCTTGTTCTTCCTAAACAACATGTTTTAACTCGAAAAGCTTTGGTGTTGCGTGTATGTCTAAGTGTGTAGCCTCAAAAGAGAACACACAGGAGAGTTTTCTGTTGAAACAATATGTCATAATACCAAGTTACAAGGAAATACAGTGTTGCATATTAAAGACAAATACGTACATATTGGAAATACTTAAACTTTATGTGAAGAAATAACGCATCGTGAAAAATTATCTGGTTTTTCCTAAATAACACGTTGTAACTTGAAAAGATTGGGTGTTGCATATATGTCTAAGCTTTTAGCCTCAGAAGAGTATGCACAGGACAGTTTTCTCTTGAAAAAACATGTCAGAATACCCCGTTTTAAGGAAATTGCAGATCATGTGAAATTATCTTTTTTTTTCATAAACAACGCCTTGTAACTTGAAAAGTTTTGGTGTTGCGTGTATGTCTAAGCGTGTCGCCTCAAAAGAGAATGTACAGGAGAGTTTTCTCTCGAAAGAATATGAAAGAATACCACGTTGTAAGCAAATACAGTGTTGCAGAGTAAAGACAAAAATATACGTATTAGAATTACTTAAACTTTGCGAGAAGAAATAACACATCGTAATATATTATCTTATATATCATAAACAACACATTGTAACCTGAAAAGATTTGGTGTTGCTCATAAGTCTAAATGTGTAGCCTCAAAAGAGACCCCACAGGAGAATTTTCTCTTGAAAAAATATGTCAAAATACCATGTTTTAAGGAAATCCTTCATCGTGCGAAATTATCTTGTTTTTCTTAAATAACACTTTGTAACTCGAAAAGCTTTGAAGTTGCATGTATGTATAAGCGTGTAGCCTCAAAAGAGAACGAAGAAGAGAGTTTTCTCTCAAAAGAATATGTAAGAATACGACGTTATATGGAAATAAATTGTTGCAGAGTAAAGACAAATAGGAACATATTAGAAATAATTAAAATTTACGAGAAGATATAATGCATCGTGCAAAATTATCTTGTTTTTTCTAAACAACACGTTGTAACTCAAAAAGATTTGGTGTCCCGTGTATGTCTAAATGTGTACCCTCAAAAGAGAACCCACAGGTGAATTTTCTCTCAAAAAAATATGTCAGAATACCACGTTTTAAGGAAATACTGCATAATGCGAAATTATCTTGTTTTTCCTAAAGAACACGTTGTAACTCGAAAAGCTTTGGCGTTGCCTGTATGTCTAAGCATGTAGCCTCAAAAGAGAATGCACAGAAGAGTTTTCTCTCAAAAGAATATGTAAGAATTCCACGTTATAACGGAATACAGTGTTGCAGAGTAAAAACAAATACGTACGTATTAGAAATACTTAAACTTTACGAGAAGAAATAACGCTCCATACAGAATTATCTTGTATTTCCTCAACAACAAGTTGAAATTCGAAAAAATTTGGTTTTGCGTATATGTCTAAGCTTGTAGCCACAAAAGAGAAGGCAAAAGATAGTTTTCTTTCGAAAAATATGTCAGAATACCACGTTTTAAGGAAATCCCACATCGTGCGAAATTATCTTGTTTTTCCTAAACAACATGTTTTAACTTGATAAGCTTTGGTGTTGTGTGTATGTCTAAGTGTATAGCTTCAATGGAGAACGCACAGGAGAATTTTCTCTCGAAACAATATGTCAGAATACCATGTTACAAGGAAATACAGTGTTGCATATTAAAGACAAATACGTACATATTGGAAATACTTAAACTTTATGTGAAGAAATAATGCATCATGCAAAATTATCTGGTTTTTCCTAAATAACATGTTGTAACTCGAAAAGATTTGGTGTTGCGTATATGTCTTAGCTTCAAGCCTCAAAATAATACGCACAGGATAGTTTTCTCTCGAAAAAACATGTCAGAATACCCCGTTTTAAGGAAATCGCAGATCGTGTGAAATTATCTTTTTTTTTCATAAACAACGCCTTGTAACTTGAAAAGTTTTGGTGTTGCGTGTATGTCTAAGCGTGTAGCCTCTATAGAGAATGCATAGGAGAGTTTTCTCTCGAAAGAATATGAAAGAATACCACGTTGTAAACAAATACAATGTTGCAGAGTAAAGACAAATACATACATATTAGAAATACTTAAACTTTGCGAGAAGAAATAACGCATCGTACTATATAATCATATATATCCTAAACAACACACTGTAACCTGAAAAGATTTGTTGTTGCTTGTAAGTCTAAATATGTAGCCTCAAAAGAGAACCCACAGGAGAATTTTATCTCGAAAAAATATGCCAAAATAACACGTTTTAAGTAAATCCTGCATCGTGCGAAATTATCTTGTTTTTTTTAAACAACACTTTGTAACTCGAAAAGCATTGATGTTGTGTGTATCTGTAAGCATGTATCCTCAAAAGAGAACGAAGAAGAGAGTTTTCTCTCAAAAGAATATGTAAGAATATGACATTATATGGAAATACAGTGTTGCAAAGTAAAGACAAATAGGAACATATTAGAAATAATTAAAATTTACGAGAAGAAATAAGGCATAGTGCAAAATTATCTTGTTTTTCCTAAACAACACGTTGTAACTCAAAAAGATTTGGTGTTCCGTGTATGTCTAAATGTTTACCCTCAAAAGAGAACCCACAGGTGAATTTTCTCTCAAAAAATATGTCAGAATACCACGTTTTAAGGAAATACGGCATAAAGCGAAATTATCTTGTTTTTCCTAAACAACACGTTGTAATTCGAAAAGCTTTGGCGTTGTGTGTATGTCTATGCCTGTAGCCTCAAAAGAGAACGCACAGGAGAGTTTTCTCTCGAAAGAATATATAAGAATTCCACGTTATAACGGAATACAGTGTTGCAGAGTAAAAACAAATACGTACGTATTAGAAATACTTAAACTTTACGAGAAGAAATAGTGCTCCGTACAAAATTATCTTGTATTTCCTAAACAACAAGTTGAAATTCGAAAAAATTTGGGGTTGCCTGTATGTCTAAGCTTGTAGCCGCAAAAGAGAAGGCAAAGGATAATTTTCTATCGAAAAAAATATGTCAGAATACCACGTTTTAAGGAAATCCCGCATCGTGCGAAATTATCTGGTTTTTCCTGAAGAACATGTTGTAACTCGAAAAGATTTGGTGTTGCATGTATGTATACGGGTGCAGCCTCAAAAGAGAACGCACAGGAGAGGCTTCTCTCGAAAGAATATGTAAGAATACCACGTTTTAAGGAAATCCCGCATCTTGCGAAATTGAACTTGTTTTTCCTTAACAACACGTTGTAACTCGAAAATCTTTGGTGTTGTGTGTATGTCTAAGTGTGCAGCCTCAAAAGAGAACGCATAGGAGAATTTTCTCTCGAAAGAATATGTAAGAAAACCACGTTATAAGGAAATACAGTGTTGCAGAGTAAAGACAAATACATACTTATTGGAAATACTTAAACTTTAATAGAAGAAATAAAGCATCGTGCAAAATTATCTTGTTTTTCGTAAACAACACATTGTAACTCGAAATGATTTGGTGTTACGTGTTTGTCTAAGCTGGTAGCCTCAAAAGAGAATGCACAGGAGTGTTTTCTCTCGAAAAAATATGTCAATATCGCACATTTTAAGGAAATCCCGCATCATGCGAAATTGTCTTTTTTTTCCTAAACAACACGTTGTAACTTGGAAAGCTTTGCTGTTGTGTGTATGTCTAAGCGTGTAGCCACAAAAGAGAATGCACAGGCGAGTTTACTCTCGAAAGAATATGTAAGAATACCACGTGATAAGCAAATACAGTGTTGCAGAGTAAAGACAAATACGTACGTATTAGAAATACTTAAAATGTATGAGAAGAAATAACGCATCATAAAAAAATATCTTTTATATCCTAAACAACACGTTGTAACTCGAAAAGATTTGGTGTTGCTTGTAAGTCTAAATGTGTAGCCTCAAAAGAGAACCCACAGGAGAATTATCCCTCCAAAAAATTTGTCAGAATATCACGTTTTAAGGAAACCCCACATCGTGCGAAATTATCTTGTTTTTCCTAAACAACATGTTTTAACTCAAAAAGCTTTGGTGTTGTGTGTATGTCTAAGTGTGTATCCTCAAAAGAGAATGTAGAGGAGAGTTTTCTCTCGAAACAATATGTCAGAATACCATGTTACAAGGAAATACAGTGTTGCAGAGTAAAGACAAATATGTACGTATTAGAAATAGTTAACCTTTACGAGAAGAAATAACGCACCGTAAAAAATTATCTTATACTTCCTAAACAACAAGATAAAATTCGAAAAGATTTGGAGTTGCGTGTATGTCTAAGCTTGTAGCTGCAAAAGAGAACTCACAGGAGAGTTTTCTCTCGAAATAAATATGTCAGAATACCACGTTTTAAGGAAATAGCTCATAGTGCAAAATTATCTTGTTTTTCTTAAACAACATGTTGTAACTCGAAAAGCTTTGGTGTTGCGTGTATGTCTAAGCTTGTAGCCTCAAAAGAGAACGCAAAGGATAGTTTTCTATCGAAAAAATATGTCAGAATACCAGGTTTTAAGAAAATACGTATCGTGCGAAATTATCTTGTTTTTCCTAAACAAATTGCTGTAACTCGAAAAGTTTGGTGTTGCTTTTTTATCTAAGGTGCAGCCTCAAAAGAGAATGCACAGGAGAGTTTTCTCCCGAAAGAATATATAAGAATACCACATTATAAGGAAATACAGTGTTGCAGAGTAAAGACAAAAACGTAGGTATTAGAAATACTTAAACTTTACAAGAAGAAATAACACATCATGCAAAAATATCTTGTTTTTCCTAAACAAAACGTTGTAACTTGAAAAGATTTGGTGTTGCGTGTATGTCTAAGCTTGTAGCCTCAAAAGAGAACGCACAGGAGAGTTTTCTCTCGATAAAATATGTCAGAATACCACGTTTGAAGGAAATCCCGCATCGTGCGAAATTATCTAGTTTTTCCTAAACAACTCTTTGTAATTCGAAAAGCTTTGGCGTTGCGTGTATGTCTATGCCTGTAGCCTCAAAAGAGAACGCACAGGAGAGTTTTCTCTCGAAAGAATATATAAGAATTCCACGTTATAACGGAATACAGTGTTGCAGAGTAAAAACAAATACGTACGTATTAGAAATACTTAAACTTTACGTGAAGAAATAGCACTCCGTACAAAATTATCTAGTATTTCCTAAACAACAAGTTGAAATTCGAAAAAATTTGGGGTTGCCTGTATGTCTAAGCTTGTAGCCACAAAAGAGAAGGCAAAGGATAATTTTCTATCGAAAAAAATATGTCAGAATACCACGTTTTAAGGAAATCCCGCATCGTGCGAAATTATCTGGTTTTTCCTGAAGAACATATTGTAACTCGATAAGATTTGGTGTTGCATGTATGTATACGGGTGCAGCCTCAAAAGAGAATGCACAGGAGAGGTTTCTCTCGAAAGAATATGTAAGAATACCACGTTTTAAGGAAATCCCGCATCTTGCGAAATTAACTTGTTTTTCCTTAACAACACGTTGTAACTCGAAAAGCTTTGGTGTTGCGTGTATGTCTAAGCGTGCAGCCTCAAAAGAGAACGCATAGGAGAATTTTCTCTCGAAAGAATATGTAAGAATACCACGTTATAAGGAAATACAGTGTTGCAGAGTAAAGAAAAATACATACTTATTGGAAATACTTAAACTTTAATAGAAGAAATAAGGCATCGTGCAAAATTATCTTGTTTTTCGTAAACAACACATTGTAACTCGAAATGATTTGTTGTTACCTGTTTGTCTAAGCTGGTAGCCTCAAAAGAGAATGCACAGGAGTGTTTTCTCTCGAAAAAATATGTCAATATCGCATGTTTTAAGGAAATCCCGCATCATGCGAAATTGTCTTTTTTTTCCTAAACAACACGTTGTAACTTGAAAAGCTTTGCTGTTGTGTGTATGTCTAAGCGTGTAGCCACAAAAGAGAATGCACAGGCGAGTTTACTCTCGAAAGAATATGTAAGAATACCACGTGATAAGCAAATACAGTGTTGCAGAGTAAAGACAAATACGTACGTATTAGAAATACTTAAAATGTATGAGAAGAAATAACGCATCATAAAAAAATATCTTTTATATCCTAAACAAAACGTTGTAACTCGAAAAGATTTGGTGTTGCTTGTAAGTCTAAAT
Source organism: Apodemus sylvaticus (assembly GCF_947179515.1). Classification (NCBI taxonomy): domain Eukaryota; kingdom Metazoa; phylum Chordata; class Mammalia; order Rodentia; family Muridae; genus Apodemus; species Apodemus sylvaticus. Next base: position 87,950 of record NW_026263114.1, on the reverse strand, counting down.
GTGTAGCCTCAAAAGAGAACCCACAGGAGAATTATCCCTCCAAAAAATTTGTCAGAATACCACGTTTTAAGGAAACCCCACATCGTGCGAAATTATCTTGTTTTTCCTAAACAACATGTTTTAACTCAAAAAGCTTTGGTGTTGTGTGTATGTCTAAGTGTGTATCCTCAAAAGAGAACGGAGAGGAGAGTTTTCTCTCGAAACAATATGTCAGAATACCATGTTACAAGGAAATACAGTGTTGCAGAGTAAAGACAAATATGTACGTATTAGAAATAGATAACCTTTACGAGAAGAAATAACGCACCGTAAAAAATTATCTTGTACTTCCTAAACAACAAGATAAAATTCGAAAAGATTTGGAGTTGCGTGTATGTCTAAGCTTGTAGCCGCAAAAGAGAACTCACAGGAGAGTTTTCTCTCGAAATAAATATGTCAGAATACCACGTTTTAAGGAAATAGCTCATAGTGCAAAATTATCTTGTTTTTCTTAAACAACATGTTGTAACTCGAAAAGCTTTGGTGTTGTGTGTATGTCTAAGCTTGTAGCCTCAAAAGAGAACGCAAAGGATAGTTTTCTATGGAAAAAATATGTCAGAATACCAGGTTTTAAGAAAATACGTATCGTGCGAAATTATCTTGTTTTTCCTAAACAAATTGCTGTAACTCGAAAAGTTTGGTGTTGCTTTTTTATCTAAGGTGCAGCCTCAAAAGAGAATGCACAGGAGAGTTTTCTCCTGAAAGAATATATAAGAATACCACATTATAAGGAAATTCAGTGTTGCAGAGTAAAGACAAAAACGTACGTATTAGAAATACTTAAACTTTACAAGAAGAAATAACACATCATGCAAAAATATCTTGTTTTTCCTAAACAACACGTTGTAGCTTGAAAAGATTTGGTGTTGCGTGTATGTCTAAGCTTGTAGCCTCAAAAGAGAACGCACAGGAGAGTTTTCTCTCGATAAAATATGTCAGAATACCACGTTTGAAGGAAATCCCGCATCATGCGAAATTGTCTAGTTTTTCCTACACAACATGTTGTACTCGAAAAGCTTTGGTGTTGCATGTATGTCTAAGTGGGTAGCCACAAAAAAGAATGTACAGGAGAGTTTTCTCTCGCAAGAATATGTAAGAATACCACGATACAAGGAAATACAGTTTTGCAGAGTAAACACAAATACGTACATATTAGAAACACTTAAACTTTACGAGAATAACGCATAATGAAAATTATCTTGTTTTTTTAAACAACACGTTGTAACTCAAATGATTTGGTGTTGCTTGTATGTCTAAGCTTGTAGCCTCAAAAGAGAACGCACAGGAGAGTTTTCTCTCGAAAAAATATGTGAGAATACCACGTTTTAAGGAAATATCGCATCGTGAGAAATTATCTTGTTTCTTCTAAACAACACGTTGTAACTCGAAAAACTTTGGAGTTGCGTGTATGTCTAAGCGTGTATCCTCAAAAGAGAACGCACAGGAGATTTTTTCTCGAAAGAATATGTAAGACTACCACGTAATAGGTAAATACAGTGTTGCAGATTAAAGACAAATACTTACGTATTGGAAATTCTTAAACTTTACAATAAGAAACAACGCATCATAAAAAATTATCTTGTATTTCCTAAACAACACAATGTAACTTGAAAAGATTTGGTGTTGCGTGTATGTCTAAACATGTAGCCACAAAAGAGAACGCACAGGAGTATTTTCTCTTGAAAAAATATGTCAGAATACCACGTTTTAAGGAAATCCCGCATCGTGCAAAATTATCTAGTTTTTCCTAAACAACATGTTGTAAGTCGAAAAGCTTTGGTGTTGCATGCATATCTAAGCATGTAGCCACAAAAAAGAATGCACAGGAGAGTTTTCTCTCACAAAAATATGTAAGAATACCACGATACAAGGAAATAGAGTTTTGCAGAGTAAAGACAAATACGTACATTTTAGAAACACTTAAACTTTACGAGAATAACGCATTATGCAAAATTATCTTGTTTTTTGTAAACAACACGTTGTAACTCAAAAAGATTTGGTGTTGCTTGGATGTCTAAGCTTGTAGCCTCAAAAGAGAATGCACAGGAGAGTTTTCTCTCGAAAGAATATGTAAGAATACCACGCTTTAAGGAAATCCTGCATCGTGCGAAATTATCTTGTTTTTCCTAAACAACACGTTGTAACTCGAAAAGCTTTGGTGTTGCGTGTATGTCTAAGCATGTAGCCGCAAAAGAGAACTCACAGGAGAGTTTTCTCTCGAAAAAAATATGTCAGAATACCATGTTTTAAGGAAATAGCTCATAGTGCAAAATTATCTTGTTTTTCTTAAGCAACATGTTGTAACTCGAAAAGCTTTGGTGTTGCGTGTATGTCTAAGCTTGTAGCCTCAAAAGAGAACGCAAAGGATAGTTTTCTATCGAAAAAATATGTCAGAATACCAGGTTTTAAGAAAATACGTATCGTGCGAAATTATCTTGTTTTTCCTAAACAACTTGATGCAACTTGAAAAGTTTGGTGTTGCGTTTTTATCTAAGGTGCAGCCTCAAAAGAGAATGCACAGGAGAGTTTTCTCCCGAAAGAATATGTAAGAATACCACATTATAAGGAAATACAGTGTTGCAGAGTAGAGACAAAAACGTACGTATTAGAAATATTTAAACTTTACAAGAAGAAATAACGCATCATGCAAAAATATCTTGTTTTTCCTAAACAACACGTTGTAACTTGAAAAGATTTGGTGTTGCGTGTATGTCTAAGCTTGTAGCCTCAAAAGAGAACGCATAGGAGAGTTTCCTCTCGATAAAATATGTCAGAATACCACGTTTGAAGGAAATCCTGCATCGTGCGAAATTATCTAGTTTTTCCTAAACAACATGTTGTAACTCGAAAAGTTTTGGTGTTGCATGTATGCCTAAGTGGGTAGCCACAAAAAAGAATGTACAGGAGAGTTTTCTCTCGCAAGAATATGTAAGAATACCACGATACAAGGAAATACAGTTTTGCAGAGTAAACACAAATACGTACATATTAGAAACACTTAAACTTACGAGAATAACACATAATGAAAATTATCTTGTTTTTTTAAACAACACGTTGTAACTCAAATGATTTGGTGTTGCTTGTATGTCTAAGCTTGTAGCCTCAAAAGAGAACGCACAGGAGAGTTTTCTCTCGAAAAAAATATGTCAGAATACCACGTTTTAAGGAAATATCGCATCGTGAGAAATTATCTTGTTTTTTTCTAAACAACACGTTGTAACTCGAAAAGCTTTGGAGTTGCGTGTATGTCTAAGCGTGTATCCTCAAAAGAGAACGCACAGGAGATTTTCTCTCCAAAGAATATGTAAGAATACCAAGTTATAAGGAAATTTAGTGTTGCAGAGTAAATACAAATACGTACATATTAGAAATACTTAAACTTTACCAGAAGAAATAAAGCATCATACAAAATTATCTTATATTTCCTAAACAACACGTTGTAACTCGAAAAGATTTGGTCTTGCTTGTATGTCTAAACGTGTAGCCTCAAAAAAGAACCCACAGGAGAATTTTCTCTCGAAAAAATATGTGAGAATACCACATTATAAGGAAATCCCGCATCGTGAGAAATTATCTTCTTTTTGCTAAACAACACGTTGTAACTCGAAAAGCTTTGGTGTTGCGTGTTTGTCTAAGTTGTAGCCTCAAAAGAGAACAGACAGGAGAGTTTTTTCTCGTAAGAATATGTAAGAATACCACGTTATAAGGAAATACAGTATTGCAGAGTAAAGACAAATACAAACGTATTAGAAATACTTAAAATTTACGAGAAGAAATAAAGTATCATACAAAATTATCTTGTATTTCCTAAACAACATTTTGTAACTCGAAAAGATTTGGTCTTGCTTGTATGTCTAAACGTGTAGCCTCAAAAGAGAACCCAGAGGAGAATTTTCTCTCGAAAAAATATGTGAGAATACCACGTTATAAGGAAATCCCACATCGTGCGAAATTGTCTTGTTTTTCCTAAACAACATGTTGTTACTCGAAAAGCTTTGGTGTTGCGTGTATGTCTAAGTTTGTAGCCTCAAAAGAGAACGCACAGGAGAGTTTTTCTCGTAAGAATTTGTAAGAATACCACATTATAAGGAAATACAGTATTGTAGAGTAAAGACAAATACATACGTATTAGAAATACTTAAACTTTAGGAGAAGAAATAAAGCATCATACACAATTATCTTGTATTTCCAAAACAACACTTTGTAACTCGAAAAGATTTGGAGTTGCGTGTATGTCTAAGCGTGTATCCTCAAAAGAGAACGCACAGGAGATTTTTTCTCAAAAGAATATGTAAGAATACCACGTAATAGGGAAATACAGTGTTGCAGATTAAAGACAAATACGTACGTATTGGAAATACTTAAACGTTACAAGAAGAAATAGCGCATCGTAAAAAATTATCTTGTATTTCCTAAATAACACATTGTAACTTGAAAAGATTTGGTGTTGCGTGTATGTCTAAACATGTAGCCTCAAAAGAGAACCCACAGGAGTATTTTCTCTTGGAAAAATATGTCAGAATACCACGTTTTAAAGAAATCCTGCATTGTGAGTAATTATCTTGTTTTTCCAAACAACATGTTTTAACTCGAAAAGCTTTGGGTTTTTTGTGTATGTCTAAGTGTGTAGCCTCAAAAGAGAATGCAAAGGAAAATTTTCTCTCGCAAGAATCGATAAGAATACCACGTTACAAGGAAATACAGTTTTACAGAGTAAAGACAAATACGTACATATTAGAAATACTTAAACTTTACAAGAAGAAATAACGCATCGTACAAAATAATAAAGTATTTCCTAAACAACACGGTGTAACTCGAAAAGCGTTGGTGTTGCGTGTATTTCTAAGCGTGTAGCCTCAAAATAGAATGCACAGGAGAGTTTTCTCTCGAAAAAATATGTCCGAATACCACGTTTTAAGAAAATCCCTCATCATGCGAAATTATCTTCTTTTTCCTAAGCAACTTGTTGTAACTCGAAAAGCTTTGGTGTTGCGTTTTTATCTAAGGTGCAGCCTTAAAAGAGAAAGCACAGGAGAGTTTTCTCTCGAAAGAGTATGTAAGAATACCACGTTATAAGGAAATATAGTGTTGAAGAGTAAAGACAAATACGTCCGTATTAGAAATAATTAAACTTTACAAGAAGAAATAATGCATTGTGCAAAATTATCTTGTTTTTCCTAAACAACACGTTGTAACTCGAAAATATTTGGTGTTGCGTGTATGTCTAAGCTTGTAGCCTCAAAAGAGAACACACAGGAGAGTTTTCTATCGCAAGAATATGTAAGAATACCATGTTACAAGGAAATACAGTTTTGCAGAGTAAAGACAAATACGTACATATTAGAAACACTTAAACTTTACGAGAATAACGCATCATGCAAAATTATCTTGTTTTTCCTAAACAACACATTGTACCTCAAAAAGATTTGGTGTTCTTTGTATGTCTAAGTTTGTAGCCTCAAAAGAGAACGCACAGGAGAGTTTTCTTTCGAAAACATATGTCAGAATACCACGTTTTAAGGAAATATCGCATCGTGAGAAATTATCTTGTTTTTTCTAAACAACACATTGTAACTCGAAAAGCTTTGGAGTTGTGTGTATGGCTAAGCGTGTAGCCTCAAAAGAGAACACACAGGAGACTTTTTCTCGAAAGAATATGTAAGAATTCCACGTAATAAGGAAATGCAGTGTTGCAGATTAAAGACAAATACGTACGTATTGGAAATACTTAAACTTTACAAGAATACCGCATCGTAAAATATTATCTTGTATTTCCTAAATAACACATTGTAACTTGAAAAGATTTGGTGTTGCGTGTATGTCTAAACATGTAGCCTCAAAAGCGAACCCACAGGAGTATTTTCTCTTGAAAAAATATGTCAGAATACCACGTTTTAAAGAAATCCTGCATCGTGCGTAATTATCTTGTTTTTCCAAACAACATGTTTTAACTCGAAAAGCTTTGGTGTTTTGTGTATGTCTAAGTGTGTAGCCTCAAAAGAGAATGCACAGGAAAGTTTTCTCTCGCAAGAATCGATAAGAATACCACGTTACAAGGAAATACAGTTTTACAGAGTAAAGACAAATACGTACATATTAGAAATACTTAAACTTTACAAGAAGAAATAACACATCTTACAAAATTATCTAGTATTTCCTAAACAACACGGTGTAACTCGAAGAGCTTTGGTGTTGCATGTATTTCTAAGCATGTAACCTCAAAATAGAATGCACAGGAGAGTTTTCTCTCGAAAAAATATGTCCGAATACCACGTATTAAGAAAATCCCTCATCATGCGAAATTATCTTCTTTTTCCTAAGCAACTTGTTGTAAATCGAAAAGCTTTGGTGTTGCGTTTTTAATCTAAGGTGCAGCCTTAAAAGAGAAAGCACAGGAGAGTTTTCTCTCGAAAGAGTATGTAAGAATACCACGTTATAAGGAAATATAATGCTGAAGAGTAAAGACAAATATGTACGTATTAGAAATAATTAAACTTTACAAGAAGAAATAATGCATTGTGCAAAATTATCTTGTTTTTCCTAAACAACACGTTGTAACTCGAAAATATTTGGTGTTGCGTGTATGTCTAAGCTTGTGGCCTCAAAAGAGAACACACAGGAGAGTTTTCTCTCGCAAGAATATGTAAGAATACCATGTTACAAGGAAACACAGTTTTGCAGAGTAAAGAGAAATACGTACATATTAGAAACACTTAAACTTTACGAGAATAACGCATCATGCAAAATTATCTTGTTTTTCCTAAACAACACGTTGTAACTCAAAAAGATTTGGTGTTGCTTGTATGTCTAAGCTTGTAGCCTCAAAAGAGAAGGCACAGGAGAGTTTTCTCTTGAAAAAATATGTCAGAATACCACGTTTTAAGGAAATCCCGCATCGTGCGAAATTATCTAGTTTTTCCTAAACAACATGTTGTAACTCGAAAAGCTTTCGTGTTGCATGTATGTCTAAGCGTGTAGCCACAAAAAAGAATGCACAGGAGAGTTTTCTCTCACAAGAATATGTAAAAATACCACGATACAAGGAAATACAGTTTTGCAGAGTAAAGACAAATACATACATATTAGAAACACTAAACTTTACGAGAATAACGCATCATGCAAAATTATCTTGTTTTTTGTAAACAACACGTTGTAACTCAAAAAGATTTGGTGTTGCTTGTATGTCTAAACTTGTAGCCTCAAAAGAGAATGCACAGGAGAGTTTTCTCTCGAAAGAATATGTACGAATACCTCGTCTTAAGGAAATCCCGCATCGTGCGAAATTATCTTGGTTTTCCTAAACAACACGTTGTAACTCGAAAAGCTTTGGTGTTGCGTGTATGTCTAAGCATGTAGCCTCAAAAGAGAACGAACAGGAGAGTTTCTCTCTCAAGAATGTGTAAGAATACCACGTTATAAGGAAATTTAGTGTTGCAGAGTAAATACAAATACGTACATATTAGAAATACTTAAACTTTACCAGAAGAAATAAAGCATCATACAAAATTATCTTATATTTCCTAAACAACACGTTGTAACTCGAAAAGATTTGGTCGTGCTTGTATGTCTAAATGTGTAGCCTCAAAAGAGAACCCAGAGGAAAATTTTCTCTCTAAAAAATATGTGAGAATACCACGTTATAAGGAAATCCCGCATCGTGCGAAATTATCTTCTTTTTCCTAAACAACACGTTGTAACTCGAAAAGCCTTGGTATTGCGTGTATGTCAAAGTTTGTAGCCTCAAAAGAGAACGCACAGGAGAGTTTTTCTCGTAAGAATTTGTAGGAATACCACGTTATAAGGAAATACAGTATTGCAGAGTAGAGACAAATACATACTTATTAGAAATACTTAAACTTTACGAGAAGAAATAAAGCATCATACAAAATTATCTTGTATTTCCAAAACAACACTTTGTAACTCGAAAAGATTTGGTGTGGCTTGTATGTCTAAACGTGTAGCCTCAAAAGAGAACCCACAGGAGAATTTGCTCTTGAAAAAATATGTGAGAATACCACGTTTTAAGGAAATCCCTCATCGTGCGAAATTATCTTGTTTTTTCTAAACAACATTTTGTAACTCGAAAAACTTTGGTGTTGCGTGCCTGTCTAAGCATGTAGCCTCAAAAGAGAACACACAGGAGAGTTTTCTCTAGAATACATATGTCTGAATACCACGTTTTAAGGAAATTCCGCATCGTGCGAAATTATCTTGTTTTTTCCTAAACAACACGTTGTAACTCTAAAAGCTTTGGTGTTGTGTGTATGTCTAAGTGTGTAGCCTCAAAAGAGAACGCAAAGGAGAGTTTTCTCTCGAAAGAATATGTAAGAATACCATGTTACAAGGAAATACAGTGTTGCAGAGTAAAGACAAATACGTACGTATTAGAAATACTTAAACTTTAGGAGAAGAAATAATGCAACAAAGAGTATTATCTTGTATTTCCTAAACAACACGTTGTAACTCGAAAAGATTTGGTGTTTCGGATATGTCTAAGCGTGTAGCCTCAAAAGCGAATGCACTGCATAGTTTTCTCTAGAAAAAATATGTCAGAATACCACGTTTTAAGGAAATCCCGCATCGTGCGAAATTACCTTGTTTTTCCTAAACAACACGTTGTAACTCGAAAAGCTTTGGTGTTGCATGTTGTCCAAGCGTGCAGCCTCAAAAGAGAACGCACAGGAGAGTTTTCTCTCGAAAGAATATGTAAGAATACCACGTTATAAGGAAATACAGTGTTGCAGAGTAAAGACAAATATGTATGTATTGGAAATACTTAAACTTTAAGAGAAGAAATAACGCATCGTGCATAATTATCTTGTTTTTCCTAAACAACACGTTGTAACTCGAAAAGATTTGGTGTTGCCTATATGTCTAAACTTGTAGCCTCAAAAGAGAATGCAGAGGAGAGTTTTCTCTCAAAAAAATATGGCAGAATACCACGTTTTAAGGAAATCCCGCATCGTGCGAAATTATTTTGCTTTTCCTAAACAACACATTTTAATTCGAAAAGCTTTGGTGTTGTGAGTATGTTTAAATGTGTAGTCTCAGAAGAGAATGCACAGTAGAGTTTTCTCTTGAAATAAAAAGTAAAAATACCACTTTACAAGGAAATACAGTGTTGCAGAGTAAACACAAATACGTACGTATTGGAAATATTTAAATTTACGAGAAGAAATAAGCCATCGTGCAAAATTATCTTGTTTTTACTAAACAAAACATTTTAACTCGAAAAGATTTGATGAAGCGTATATGTCTAAGCTTGAAGCATCAAAAGAGAACCGACAGGAGAATTTTCTCTCGAAAAAATATGTCAGAATAACAAGTGTTAAGGAAATCCCGCATAGTGCGAAATTATTTTTTTTTCCTAAACAACACGTTGTAACTCGAAAAGCTTTGGTGTTGCGTGTATGTCTAAGCGTGTAGCCTCAAAAGAGAACGCACAGGAGAGTTTTCTCTCGAAAGAATATGTAAGAATACCACGTTATAAGGAAATACAGTGTTGCAGAGTAAAAACAAATACGTATGTATTAGGAATACTTAAACTTAACGAGAAGAAATAACGCATTGTAAAAAATTTCTTGTTTTTCCTAAACAACATGTAGTAACTCGAAAAGCTTTGGTGTTGCGTATATGTCCAAGCATGTAGCCTCAAAAGTGAACGCACAGGAAACGTTTCTCTCGAAAGAATATGTAATAATACCACGTTATAAGGAAATACAGTGTTACAGAGTAACGACAAATACCTACATATTGTAAATACTTAAATTTTATGAGAAGAAATAACGCATCGTGCAAAATTATCTTGTTTTTCCTAAACAACACGTTGTAACTCGAAAAGATTGGGTGTTGCGTGTATGTCTAAGCTTGTAGCCTCAAAAGGGAACGCACAGGAGAGTTTTCTTTCGAAAAAAATATGTCAGAATACCACGTTTTAAGGAAATCCCGCATCGTGCGAAATTATCTTGTTTTTCCTAAACAAGACGTTTTAACTTGAAAAGCTTTGGTGTTGCGTGTATGTCTAAGCATGTAGCTTCAAAAGGGAACGCACAGGAGAATTTTCTCTTGAAAGAATATGTAAGAATACCACGTTATAAGGAAATACAGTGTTGCAGAGAAAGACAACTATGTACGTTTTAGAAATACTTAAACTTTACAAGAAGAAATAACGCATCATAAAAAATTATCTTGTTTTTCCTAAAGAACACGTTGTAACTTGAAAAGATTTGGTGTTGTGTGTATGTGTAAATGTGTAGCCTCAAAACAGAACCCACAGGAGAATTTTCTCTCGAAAAAATATGTCAGAATACCACGTTTTAAGAAAATCCCGCATCGTGCGAAATTATCTTGTTTTTCCTAAACAACACGTTGTAACTCGAAAAGCTTTGGTGTAGCGTGTATGTCTAAGCGTGTAGCCTCAAAAGAGAACGCACAGGAGAGTTTTCTCTCGAAAGAATATGTAAGAATACCACGTTATAAGGAAATACAGTGTTGCAGAGTAAAGACAAATATGTATGTATTGGAAATACTTAAACTTTAAGAGAAGAAATAACGCATCGTGCATAATTATCTTGTTTTTCCTAAACAACACGTTGTAACTCGAAAAGATTTGGTGTTGCCTATATGTCTAAACTTGTAGCCTCAAAAGAGAATGCAGAGGAGAGTTTTCTCTCAAAAAAATATGGCAGAATACCACGTTTTAAGGAAATCCCGCATCGTGCGAAATTATTTTGCTTTTCCTAAACAACACATTTTAATTCGAAAAGCTTTGGTGTTGTGAGTATGTTTAAATGTGTAGTCTCAGAAGAGAATGCACAGTAGAGTTTTCTCTTGAAATAAAAAGTAAAAATACCACTTTACAAGGAAATACAGTGTTGCAGAGTAAACACAAATACGTACGTATTGGAAATATTTAAATTTACGAGAAGAAATAAGCCATCGTGCAAAATTATCTTGTTTTTACTAAACAAAACATTTTAACTCGAAAAGATTTGATGAAGCGTATATGTCTAAGCTTGAAGCATCAAAAGAGAACCGACAGGAGAATTTTCTCTCGAAAAAATATGTCAGAATAACAAGTGTTAAGGAAATCCCGCATAGTGCGAAATTATTTTTTTTTCCTAAACAACACGTTGTAACTCGAAAAGCTTTGGTGTTGCGTGTATGTCTAAGCGTGTAGCCTCAAAAGAGAACGCACAGGAGAGTTTTCTCTCGAAAGAATATGTAAGAATACCACGTTATAAGGAAATACAGTGTTGCAGAGTAAAAACAAATACGTATGTATTAGGAATACTTAAACTTAACGAGAAGAAATAACGCATTGTAAAAAATTTCTTGTTTTTCCTAAACAACATGTAGTAACTCGAAAAGCTTTGGTGTTGCGTATATGTCCAAGCATGTAGCCTCAAAAGTGAACGCACAGGAAACGTTTCTCTCGAAAGAATATGTAATAATACCACGTTATAAGGAAATACAGTGTTACAGAGTAACGACAAATACCTACATATTGTAAATACTTAAATTTTATGAGAAGAAATAACGCATCGTGCAAAATTATCTTGTTTTTCCTAAACAACACGTTGTAACTCGAAAAGATTGGGTGTTGCGTGTATGTCTAAGCTTGTAGCCTCAAAAGGGAACGCACAGGAGAGTTTTCTTTCGAAAAAAATATGTCAGAATACCACGTTTTAAGGAAATCCCGCATCGTGCGAAATTATCTTGTTTTTCCTAAACAAGACGTTTTAACTTGAAAAGCTTTGGTGTTGCGTGTATGTCTAAGCATGTAGCTTCAAAAGGGAACGCACAGGAGAATTTTCTCTTGAAAGAATATGTAAGAATACCACGTTATAAGGAAATACAGTGTTGCAGAGAAAGACAACTATGTACGTTTTAGAAATACTTAAACTTTACAAGAAGAAATAACGCATCATAAAAAATTATCTTGTTTTTCCTAAAGAACACGTTGTAACTTGAAAAGATTTGGTGTTGTGTGTATGTGTAAATGTGTAGCCTCAAAACAGAACCCACAGGAGAATTTTCTCTCGAAAAAATATGTCAGAATACCACGTTTTAAGAAAATCCCGCATCGTGCGAAATTATCTTGTTTTTCCTAAACAACACGTTGTAACTCGAAAAGCTTTGGTGTAGCGTGTATGTCTAAGCGTGTAGCCTCAAAAGAGAACGCACAGGAGAGTTTTCTCTCGAAAGAATATGTAAGAATACCACGTTATAAGGAAATACAGTGTTGCAGAGTAAAGACAAATATGTATGTATTGGAAATACTTAAACTTTAAGAGAAGAAATAACGCATCGTGCATAATTATCTTGTTTTTCCTAAACAACACGTTGTAACTCGAAAAGATTTGGTGTTGCCTATATGTCTAAACTTGTAGCCTCAAAAGAGAATGCAGAGGAGAGTTTTCTCTCAAAAAAATATGGCAGAATACCACGTTTTAAGGAAATCCCGCATCATGCGAAATTATTTTGCTTTTCCTAAACAACACATTTTAATTCGAAAAGCTTTGGTGTTGTGAGTATGTTTAAATGTGTAGTCTCAGAAGAGAATGCACAGTAGAGTTTTCTCTTGAAATAAAAAGTAAAAATACCACTTTACAAGGAAATACAGTGTTGCAGAGTAAACACAAATACGTACGTATTGGAAATATTTAAATTTACGAGAAGAAATAAGCCATCGTGCAAAATTATCTTGTTTTTACTAAACAAAACATTTTAACTCGAAAAGATTTGATGAAGCGTATATGTCTAAGCTTGAAGCATCAAAAGAGAACCGACAGGAGAATTTTCTCTCGAAAAAATATGTCAGAATAACAAGTGTTAAGGAAATCCCGCATAGTGCGAAATTATTTTTTTTTCCTAAACAACACGTTGTAACTCGAAAAGCTTTGGTGTTGCGTGTATGTCTAAGCGTGTAGCCTCAAAAGAGAACGCACAGGAGAGTTTTCTCTCGAAAGAATATGTAAGAATACCACGTTATAAGGAAATACAGTGTTGCAGAGTAAAAACAAATACGTATGTATTAGGAATACTTAAACTTAACGAGAAGAAATAACGCATTGTAAAAAATTTCTTGTTTTTCCTAAACAACATGTAGTAACTCGAAAAGCTTTGGTGTTGCGTATATGTCCAAGCATGTAGCCTCAAAAGTGAACGCACAGGAAACGTTTCTCTCGAAAGAATATGTAATAATACCACGTTATAAGGAAATACAGTGTTACAGAGTAACGACAAATACCTACATATTGTAAATACTTAAATTTTATGAGAAGAAATAACGCATCGTGCAAAATTATCTTGTTTTTCCTAAACAACACGTTGTAACTCGAAAAGATTGGGTGTTGCGTGTATGTCTAAGCTTGTAGCCTCAAAAGGGAACGCACAGGAGAGTTTTCTTTCGAAAAAAATATGTCAGAATACCACGTTTTAAGGAAATCCCGCATCGTGCGAAATTATCTTGTTTTTCCTAAACAAGACGTTTTAACTTGAAAAGCTTTGGTGTTGCGTGTATGTCTAAGCATGTAGCTTCAAAAGGGAACGCACAGGAGAATTTTCTCTTGAAAGAATATGTAAGAATACCACGTTATAAGGAAATACAGTGTTGCAGAGAAAGACAACTATGTACGTTTTAGAAATACTTAAACTTTACAAGAAGAAATAACGCATCATAAAAAATTATCTTGTTTTTCCTAAAGAACACGTTGTAACTTGAAAAGATTTGGTGTTGTGTGTATGTGTAAATGTGTAGCCTCAAAACAGAACCCACAGGAGAATTTTCTCTCGAAAAAATATGTCAGAATACCACGTTTTAAGAAAATCCCGCATCGTGCGAAATTATCTTGTTTTTCCTAAACAACACGTTGTAACTCGAAAAGCTTTGGTGTAGCGTGTATGTCTAAGCGTGTAGCCTCAAAAGAGAACGCACAGGAGAGTTTTCTCTCGAAAGAATATGTAAGAATACCACGTTATAAGGAAATACAGTGTTGCAGAGTAAAGACAAATATGTACCTATTAGAAATACTTAAACTTTACAAGAAGAAATAACGCATCGTACAAAATAATCATGTATTTACTAAACAATGCTTTGTAACGCAAAAGGCTTTGGTGTTGCGTGTATGTCTAAGCGCGTAGCCTCAAAGGAGAACCCACAGGAGAATTTTCTCTCGAAAATATATGTCAGAATACAACGTTTAAAGGAAATCCCTCATCGTGTGCAATTATCTTGTTTTTCCTAAACAACATGTAGTAACTCGAAAAGCTTTGGTGTTGCGTGTATGTCTAAGCGTGTAGCCTCAAAAGAGAACACACAGGGGAGTTTGCTCTCGAAAGAATATGTAAGAATACCACGTTATAAGGAAATACAGTGTTGCAGAGTAAAGACAAATACGTACTTTTAGAAATACTTACACTTTACAAGAAGTAATATCGCATTGTACAAAATTGTTTTGTATTTCCTAAACAACACGTTGTAACTCGATGAGTTTTGGTGTTGCATGTATGTCTATACGTGTAGCCTCAAAACAGAACCCACAGGAGAATTTACTTTCAAAAAAATATGTCAGAACACCACGTTTTAAGGAAATCCCGCATCGTACGATATTATCTTGTGTTTCCTAAACAACACATTGTAACTCGAAAAGCTTTGGTGTTGCGTGTATGTCTAAGCGTGTAGCCTCAAGGGAGGACACACAGGAGAGTTTCCTCTCTAAAGAATATGTAAGAATACCACATTACAAGAAAATAGAGTGTTGCAGATAAAGACAAATACATACGTATTAGAAATACTTAAACTTTACCAGAAATAATAACGCATCTTACAAAATTATTATGTTTTTCCTAAACAACACGTTGTAACTCAAAAAGATTTAGTTTTGCGTGTCTGTCTAAGCTTGTAGCCTCAAAAGGGAACGGACAGGAGAGTTTTCTTTCGAAAAAATATGTCAGAATACCACGTTTTAAGGAAATCCCGCATCGTGCAAAAATATTTTGTTTTTCCTTAACAACACGTTTTAACTTGAAACGCTTTGGTGTTGCGTGCATGTCTAAGCGTGTAGCTTCAAAAGAGGACGTACAGGAGAGTTTTCTCTCAAAAGAATATGTAAGAATACCACGTTATAAGGAAATACAGTGTTACAGAGAAAGACAACTACGTACGTATTAGAAATACTTAAACTTTACAAGAAGAAATAACGCATCATAAAAAATTATCTTGTATTTCCTAAAGAACACGTTGTAACTCGAAAAGCTTTGGTGTTGTGTGTATGTGTAAATGTGTAGCCTCAAAAGAGAACCCACAGGAGAATTTTCTCTCGAAAAAATATGTCAGAATACCACGTTTTAAGGAAATCCCGCATCATGCGAAATTATCTTGTTTTTCCTAAACAACATGCTGTAACCCAAAAAGCTTTGGTGTGGTGTGTATGTCTAAGCGTGTAGCCTCAAAAGAGAATGCACAGGAGAGTTTTCTCTCAAAAAAATATGTCAGAAAACCACGTTTTAAAGAAATCCCGCATAGTGCAAAATTATCTTGCTTTTCCTAAACAACATGTTGTAATTCGAAAAAAATTGGAGTTGTGTGTATGTCTAAGCGTGTAGCTTCAAAAGAGAACGCAGAGGAGACTTTTCTCTCGAAAGAATATGTAAGAATACCACGTTATAAGGAAATACAGTGTGCAGTGTAAAGACGTAATACGTACGTATTAGAAATACTTAAACTTTACGAGAAGAAATAGCGCATCATAAAAAAATTATCTTGTATTTCCTAAAGAACATGTTGTAACTCAAAGAGATTTGGTGTTGTGTGTATGTGTAAATGTGTAGCCTCAAAAGAGAACCCACAGGATAATTTTCTCTCGAAAAAATATGTCAGAATACCACGTTTTAAGGAAATCCTGCACAGTGCGAAAATACCTTGTTTTTCCTAAACAACACATGGTAACTCGAAAAGCTTTGGTGTTGCGTGTATGTCTAAGTGTGTAGCCTCAAAAGAGAACACACAGGACAGTTTTCTCTCGAAAAAATATGTCAGAATACCACGTTTAAAGAAAATCCAGTAGCGTGAGAAATTATCTTGTTTTTCCAAAACAACTTGTAACTCGAAAAGCTAAGGTGCTGCCTCTTTGTCTAAGCGTGCAGCAACAAAAGAGAATGCACAGGAGAGTTTTCTCTCGAAAGAATATGTAAGAATACCACGTTATAAGGAAATATAGTGTTGCAGAGTAAAGACAAATACGTACGTATTGGAAATACTTAAACGTTATGAGAAGAAAAAGCGCATTGTGCAAAATTATCTTGTTTTTCCTAAACAACATGTTGTAACTCGAAATGATTGTGTGTTATATGTATGTCTAATCTTGTAGCCTCAAAAGAGAATGCCCAGGAGAGTTTTCTCTCGAAAAAATATGTCAGAATACCACGTTTTAGGGAAATATTTGGAGTTGCGTGTATGTCTAAGCGAGTAGCCTCAAAAGAGAATGCACAGGAGAGTTTTCTCTCGAAAAAATATGTCAGAATACCACGTTTTAAGGAAATCCCGCATAGTGTGAAATCATCTTTTTTTTCCTAAACAACACGTTGTAACTCGAAAAGCTTTGGTGTTGCTTGTATGTCTCAGCGTGTAGCCTCAAAAGAGAATGCACAGGAGAGTTTTCTCTCGAAAAAATATCTCAGAACACCATGTCTTAAGGAAATCCTGTATCGTGCGAAATTACGTTGTTTTTTCTAAACAACATGTTTTAACTCGAAAAGCTTTAGTGTCGCTTGAATATTTAAGTGTGTAGCCTAAAAAGAGAATGCACAGGAGAGTTTTCTCTTGAAAAAATATTTCCGAATTAAACGTTTTAAGGAAATCCCGCATCGTGGAAATTATCTTTTTTTTCCTAAACAACACGTTGTAACTCGAAAAGCTTTGGTGTTGCTTGTATGTCTAAGCATGTAGCCTCAAAAGGGAACACACAGGAGAGTTTTCTCACGAAAGAATATGTAAGAATACCACGTTATAAGGAAATACAGCGTTGCAGAGTAAAGACAAATACGTACGTATTAGAAATACTTAAACTTTATGAGAAGAAATAATTCATCGTAAAAAATTATCTTGTATTTCCTAAATAGCACGTTATAACTCGAAAGGATTTGGTATTGTGTGTATGTCTAAACGTGTATCCTCAAAAGAGAACGCACAGGAGAATTTTCTCTCGAAAAATATGTCAGAATTCCACGTTTTACGGAAATCCTGCATCGTACAAAATTATCTTGTTTTTCCTAAACAACACGTTGAAACTCGATATGCTTTGGTGTTGCTTGAATGTCTCAGCGTGTAGCCTCAAAAGAGAATGCACAGGAGAGTTTTCTCTCGAAAAATTATGTCAGAATTCCACGTTTTAAGGAAATCCTGCATCGTGCGAAATTATCTTTTTTTTTTTCCTAAACAACTAGTTGTAACTCGAAAAGCTTTGGTGTTGCGTTTTTGTCTAAGCGTGCAGCCTCACAAGAGAACGCACAGGAGAGTTTTCTCTCAAAAGAATATGTAAGAATACCACGTTATAAGGAAATACAGTGTTGCAGAGTAAAGACAAATACGTACATATTGGAAATATTTAAACTTTACGAGAAGAAACAACGCATCGTGAAAAATTATCTTGTTTTTCCTAAACAACACATTGTAACTCAAAAAGATTTGGTGTTTCGTGTATGTCTAAGCGTGTAGCTTCAAAAGAGAATGTACAGGAGAGTTTTCTCTCGAAAAAATATTTCAAAATACCACATTTCAAGAAAATCCTGCATCGTGCGTAATTATCTTGTTTTTCCTAAACAACATGTTTAACTCGAAAAGCTTTGGTGTTGCGTGTATGTCTAAGTGTGTAGCCTCAAAAGAGAATACACAGGAGAGTTTTCTCTCGAAAGAATATATAAGAATACCACGTTACAAGGAAATACAGTTTTACAGAGTAAAGACAAATAACGTACATATTAGAAATACTTAAACTTTACGAGAAGAAATAACGCATCGTACAAAATTATCTAGAATTTTCTAAGCAACACGTTGTAACTCAAAAAGATTTGGTGTTTTGTGTATGTCTAAACGTGTAGCCCCAAAAGAGAACCCACAGGAGAATTTTCTCTCGAAAAAATATGTCAGGATACCACGTTTTAAGGAAATCCTGCATCGTGCGAAATTATCTTGTTTTTCCTAAACAACACGTTGTACCTCGAAAAGCTTTGATGTTGCGTGTATGTCTAAGTGTATAGCCTCAAAAGAGAATGTACAGGAGAGTTTTCTCTCAAAAAATATGTCAGAATACCACGTATTAAGGAAAACCCGCATCGTACGAAATTATCTTGTTTTTCCTAAACAACACATTGTAACTCAAAAAGCTTTGGTGTTGCGTGTATGTCTAAGCGTGTAGCCTCAAAAGAGAATGCACAGGAGAGTTTTCTCTTGAAAGAATATGTAAGAATACCAAGTTATAAGGAAATACAGTGTTGCAAGAGTAAAGACAAACACTTACGTATTAGATATACTTAAACTTTATGAGAAGAAATAAAGCATCGTGCAAAATTATCTTGTTTTTCCTAAACAACACGTTGGAACTCGAAAGCATTTGGTGTTGCGTATATGTCTAAGCATGTTGCCTCAAAAGAGAACGCACAGGAGAGTTTTCTCTCAAAAAATTATGTCAGAATACCACGTTTTAAGGACATCCCGCATCGTGCTAAATTATCTTGTTTTTCCTTAACAACATATTTTAACTCGAAAAGCTTTGGTGTTGCCTGTATGTCTAAGTGTGTAGCCTCAAAAGAGAATGCACAGGAGAGTTTTCTCTCAAAAGAATATGTAAGAATACCACGTTACAAGGAAATACAGAGTAAAGACATATACATACATATTAGAAATACTAAAACTTTACGAGAAGAAATAACGCATCATACAAAATTATCTTGTATTTCCTAAACAACACATTGTAACTCGAAAAGATTTGGTGTTGTGTGTATGTCTAAACGTGTAGCCTCAAAAGAGAACCCACAGGAGAATTTTCTCTCAAAAAAATATTTCAGAATACCACGTTTTTAAGAAATTCTGCATTGTGCGAAATTATCGTGTTTTTCCTAAAGAACACGTTGTAACTCGAAAAGCTTTGGTGTTACTTGTATGTCACAGTGTGTAGCCTCAAAACAGAACGCAAGGAGAGTTTTCTCTAAAAAAATAACTCAGAATACCATGTTTTAAAGAAATCCTGTATCGTGCGAAGGTATGTTCTTGTTCCTAAACAACATGATTTAACTTGAATAGCTTTGGTGTTGCGTGTATGTTTAAGTGTGTAGCCTAAAAAGAGAATGCACAGGAGAGTTTTCTCTCAGAAGAATATGTAAGAATACCACGTTACAAGGAAATACAGTTTTGCAGAGTAAAGACAAATACGTACATATTAGAAATACTTAAACTTTACGTGAAGAAATAACGCATGGAACAAAATTATCTTGTATTTCCTATACAACACGTTGTAACTCTAAAAGATTTGGTGTGGCGTGTATGTCTAAGCGTGTAGCCTCAAAATGGAATGCACAGGAGAGTTTTCTCTCGAAAAAATGTCAGAATACCACATTTTAAGGAAATCCTGCATAGTGCGAAATTATCTTGTTTTTCATTAACAACACGTTGTAATTCGAAAATATTTGGAGTTGTATGTATGTCTAAGCGTGTAGCCTCAAAAGAGAACGCACAGGAGAGTATTCTCTCGAAAGAATATGTAAGAATACCACATTATAAGGAAATACCGTGTTGCAGAGTAAAGACAAATACTTACGTATTAGAAATACTTAAATTTTATGAGAAGAAATAATGCATCGTAAAAAATTATCTTCTATTTTTTAAATAACACGTTGTAACTCGAAAAGATTTGGTGTTGGGTGTATGTCTAAATGTGTAGCCTCAAAAGAGAACCCACAGGAGAATTTTCTCTCGTAAAAATATGTCAGAATACCACGTTTTAAGGAAATCCTGCATCGTGCGAAAATATCTTGTTTTTCCTAAACAACATGTTGTAACTTGAAAAGCTTTGGTGTTGCATGTATTTCTAAGTGTGTAGCCTCAAAAGAGAACGCACCGGACAGTTTTCAATCGAAAAAAATATGTCAGAATACCACATTTTAAGAAAATCCCGTAACGGGCAAAATTATCGTTTTTTTCCTAAACAAATTGTTGTAACTCAAAAAGCTATGGTGTTGAGTTTTTGTCTAAGCATGCAGCCTCAAAATAGAAAGCACAGCAGAGTTTTCTCTCGAAAGAATATGTACGAATACCACGTTATGAGGAAATATAGTGTTGCAGAGTAAAGACAAATACGTACGTATTGGAAATACATAAACTTTACGAGAAGAAATAACGCATAATGCAAAATTATCTTGTTTTTCCTAAACAACATGTTGTAACTAAAAGAGATTTGGTGTTGCGTGTATGTCTAAGCTTGTAGCCTCAAAAGAGAACGCAGAGGAGACTTTTCTCTCGAAAGAATATGTACGAATACCACGTTATAAGGAAATACAGTGTTGCAGAGTAAAGACAAATACTAACATATTGGGAATATTTAAACTTTAGGAGAAGAAATAACACATCGTGCAAAATTATATTGTTTTTCCTAAACAACACATTGTAACTCGAAAAGATTTGGTGTTGCGTGTATGTTTAAACGTGTAGCCTTAAAAGAGAATGCACAGGAGAGTTTTCCCTCGAAAAAATATGTCACAATACCACGTTTTATGTAAATCCTGCATCATGGGAAATTATCTTGTTTTTCCTAAGCAACATTTTTTAACTCGAAAAGCTTTTGTGTTGCGTGTATGTCTAAGTGTGTAGCCTCTAAAGGGAATGCACAGGAGAGTTTTCTCTTGCAAGAATATATAAGAATACCACGTTACAAGGAAATACAGTTTTACAGAGTAAAGACAAATACGTACATATTAGAAATACTTAAACTTTATGAGAAGAAATAACACATCGTACAAAATTATCTAGTATTTCCTAAACAACACGTTGTAACTCAAAAAGATTTGGAGTCATGTGTATGTCTAAACGTGTAGCCCCAAAAGAGAACCCACAGGAGAATTTTCTCTCGAAAAAATATGTCAGGATACCACGTTTTAAGGAAATCCTGTAACATGTGAAATTATCTTGTTTTTCCGAAACATCACGTTGTAACTCGAAAAGTTTTCATGTTGCCTCTATGGCTAAGCGGGTAGCCTCAAAAGAGATCGCACAGGAAAGTTTTCCCTCAAAAAAAATATGTCAGAATACCACATTTTAAGAAAATCCCGTTTCGTGCGAAATTATCGTGTTTTTCCTAAATAAATTGTTGTAATTCGAAAAGCTTTGGTGTTGCGATTTTGTCTAACCGTGCGGCCTCAAAAGAAAATGCACAGGAGAGTTTTCTCTTGAAAGAATATGTAAAAATACCACGTTATAAGGAAATATAGTGTTGCAGAGTAACGACAAATAAGTACGTATTGGAAATACTTAAACTTTAAGAGAAGAAATAACACAACGTGCAAAATCATCTTGTTTTTCCTAAACAACACGTTGTAACTAGAAAAGATTTGGTGTTGCGTGTATTTCTAAATGTGCAACCTCAAAAGGGAACCCACAGGAGAATTTTCTCTCGAAAAAATATGTCAGAATACCACGTTTTGAGGAAATCCTGCATCGTGCGAAATTATCTTGTTTTTCCTAAACAACATGATTTAACTCGAAAAGCTTTGGTGTTGCGTGTATGTCTAAGTGTGTAGCCTCAGAAGAGAATGCATTGGAGAGTTTTCTGTCACAAGAATATGTAAGAATACCACGTTACAAGAAAATACAGTTTTGCAGAGTAAAGGCAAATACGTACGTATTAAAAATACTTAAACTTTACGAGAAGAAATAATGAATGGTACAAAATTATCTTGTATTTCCTAAACAACACATTGTAACTCGAAAAGATTTGGTGTGGCATGTAAACTCAAAAGAGAACACACAGGAGAGTTTTCTCTCGAAAAAATACGTCAGAATACCACGTTTAAGGAAATCCAGCATAGTGCGAAATTATCTTGTTTTTCCTAAACACTACGGTGTAATTCGAAAATATTTGGTGTTGTGTTTATGTCTAAGCGTGTAGCCTCAAGAGAGAACGCACAGGAGAAGTTTCTCTCGAAAGAATATGTAAGAATACCATGTTATATGGAAATACAGTGTTGCAGATTAAAGACAAATATGTACGTATTAGAAATACTTAAACTTCACGAGAAGAAATAACGCATCGTAAAAAATGATATTGTATTTCATAAACAACACGTTGTAACTATAAAAGATTTGGGGTTGTGTGTATGTCTATGCTTTTAGCCTCAAAAGAGAACGCACAGGAGAGTTTTCTGTCACAAAATCTGTCAGAATAACTCGTTTTAAGTAAATCCCGCATCGTGCGAAATTATCTTGTTTTTCTTAAACAACACGTTATAACTCGAAAAGCTTTGATCTTGCGTGTATGTCTAAGCGTGTTGCCTCAAAAGAGAATTCACAGGAGAGTTTTCTCTTGAAAGAATATGTAAGAATACCACGTTATAAGGAAATACAGTGTTGCAGAGGAAACACAAATACGTACATATTGGAAATACTTAAACTTTAGGAGAAGAAATAACGCATTGTTCAATAATATCTTGTTTTTTCCTAAACAACACGTTGTAACTTGAAAAGCTTTCGTGTTGCGTGTATGTCTAAGCGGGTAGCCTCAAAAGAGAATGCACAGGAGATTTTTCCCTCAAAAAATATGTCAGAATACCACGTTTTAAGAAAATCCCGTTTCGTGCGAAATTATCTTCTTTTTCCTAAATAACCTGTTGTAACTCGAAAAGCTTTGGTGTTGTGTTTTTGTCTAAGCGTGCAGCCTCAAAAGAAAATGTACAGGAGAGTTTTCTCTTGAAAGAATATGTAAAAATGCCACGTTATAAGGAAATATAGTGTTGCAGAGTAAAGACAAATAAGTACGTATTGGAAATACTTAAACTTTAAGAGAAGAGATAATGCAACGTGCAAAATTATCTTGTTTTTCCTAAACAACACGTTGTAACTAGAAAAGATTTGGTGTTGCTTGTATTTCTAAACGTGTAACCTCAAAAGGGAACCCACAGGAGAATTTTCTCTCGAAAAAATATATCAGAATACCACGTTTTGAGGAAATACAACACGTTGTAACTCGAAAAGATTTGGTGTGGCGTGTATGGCTAAGCGCGTAGCCTCAAAAGAGAATGCACAGGAGAGTTTTCTCTCAAAAAATATGTCAGAATACCACGTTTAAGAAAATCCAGCATAGTGCGAAATTATCTTGGATTTAAAATCACTGGTCATGATGCTGGTACAGGAACACATGAAGGACATACTTAAAGAAATTCAGGAGAAAATGGATCAAAAGTTAGAAGCCCTTGCAAGGGAAACACAAAAATCATTGAAAGAAATCCAGGAGAATACAAAAGCCAACAAGGAGGAAATGCAAAAAACACTTAAAGAAATACAAGAGAACTTTGGGCAACAGGCTGAGGTCATGAAAGAGGAAACACAAAAATCTCTATAAAGAATTACAGGAAATCACAAACAAGCAAGTGAAGGAGCTAAGCAAAACCATCCAGGATCTAAAATCAGAAGTAGAAACAACTAAGAAAGCTCAAAGGGAGACAACTTTGGAGATAGAAAGCCTTGGGAAGAAATCAGGGGACAGAGATGCAAATATCAACAACAGAAATCAAGAGATAGAAGATAGAATCTCAGATGTTGAAGATTCCATAGAAACCATGGACTCAACAGTTAAAGAAAATGCAAAATGCAAAAAGCTTGTAACCCAAAATATCCACGAAGTCCAGTGCACAATGAGAAGACCAAACCTAAGGATTATAGGCGTAGATGAGTGTGAAGATTTACAACTTAAAGGGCCAGCAAATATCTTCAATAAAATTATGGAAGAAAACTTCCCTAACCTAAAGAGGGATATGCCCATGAATATACAAGAAGCTTACAGAACTCCAAACAGACTGGACCAGAACAGAAATACTTCCCGTCACATAATAAACAAAACGCCAAATGTTCTAAACAAAGAAAGAATATTAAAGACAGTAAGAGAAAAAGGCCAAGTAACATATAAAGGAAGACCTATCAGAATCACAGCAGACATTTCACCTGAGACTATGAAGGCTAGAAGGTCCTGGGAAGATCTCATGCAGACTCTAAGAGAACACAAATACCAACCAAAACTACTATATCCAGCAAAACTCTCAATCACCATAGATGGAGAAACTAAGATATTTCATGGCAAAACCAAGTTTACCCAATATCTATCCACAAACCCAGCCCTAAAAAGGATAATAGGAGGACAACACCAATACAAGGAGGGAATACAAAATGCAAAAAGCTTGTAACCCAAAATATCCACGAAATCCAGTGCACAATGAGAAGACCAAACCTAAGGATTATAGGCATAGATGAGAGTGAAGATTTACAACTTAAAGGGCCAGCAAATATCTTCAATAAAATTATGGAAGAAAACTTCCCTAACCTAAAGAGGGAGATGCCCATGAATATACAAGAAGCCTACAGAACTCCAAGCAGACTGGACCAGAACAGAAATACTTCCCGTCACATAATAAACAAAACGCCAAATGTTCTAAACAAAGAAAGAATATTAAAGACAGTAAGAGAAAAAGGCCAAGTAACATACAATTCACCCTGGAAAAAGCAAGATAGTAACCTTTCATCAAACCCAAAAGAAGTTAAGCAATCAAATTTAAAAAATAACCTCAAAAATGATAGGAAGTAACAAGCACTATTCCTTAATATCTCTTAACATCAATGGACTTAATGCCCCAATAAAAAGACACAGACTAACTGACTGGATACGTAAACAGGACCCTACGTTTTGCTGCTTACAGGAAACACACCTCAGGGTCAAAGACAAACACTACCTTAGAGTAAAAGGCTGGAAGACAATTTTACAAGCAAATGGTCTCAGGAAACAAGCTGGAGTAGCCATTTTAATATCAGATAAAATTGACTTTCAACCCAAAGTCATCAAAAGAGACTCTGAGGGACACTTCTTGCTGGTCAAAGGAAAAATACAACAAGAAGAACTCTCAGTCCTGAACATCTATGCTCCAAATACAAGGACACCCTATTTAGTCAAAGAAACTTTATTAAAACTCAAAGCACACATTGCACCTAACACAATAATTGTGGGTGACTTCAACACTGCACTTTCCTCAATGGACCGATCAGGAAAACAGAAACTAAACAGGGACACAATGAAACTAATTGAAGCATTGGACCAATTAGATTTAACAGATATATATAGAACATTCTATCATAAAACAAAAGAACATACCTATTTCTCAGCACCTCATGGTACCTTCTCCAAAATCAGCCATATAATTGGTCACAAGACAGACCTCAACAAATATAAGAAGATCGAACTAATTCCACGCCTCCTATCTGATCACTATGGAGTAAAAGTGGTCTTCAATAGCAACACAAACAACAGAAAACCCACATACTCGTGGAAACTGAACAATACTCTACTCAATGATACCTTGGTGAAGGAAGAAATAAAGAAAGAAATTAAAGACTTTTTAGAACACAATGAAAATGAAAACACAACATACCCAAATCTATGGGACACAATGAAAGCAGTGCTAAGCGGAAAACTCATAGCCCTCAGTGCCTCCAAAAAGAAAATAGAGAGAGCATACATTACCAGCTTAATGACACATCTGAAAGCCCTAGAACAAAAAGAAGCTATTTCACCCAGGAGGAGTAGAAGGCAGGAAATCATCAAACTCAGGGCCGAAATCAATCAAGTAGAAACAAAGAGAACCATAGAAAAAATCAACAAAATCAGGAGCTGGTTCTTTGAGAAAATCACCAAGATAGATAAACCCTTAGCCAGACTGACCAAAGGGCACAAAGAAAGTATCCAAATTAACAAACTTAGAAATGAAAAGGGAGATATAACAACGGAAACTGAGCAAATCCAAAAAAATCAACAGATCCTACTACAAGAGCCTGTACTCAACACAACTGGAGAATCTGGAGGAAATGGACAATTTCCTTGACAGATACCAAATACCAAAATTAAATCAGGACCAACTAGACCATCTAAACAGTCCCATAATGCCTAAAAAAATAGAAGGAGTCATAGAAAGTCTTCCAACCAAAAAAGCACAGGACCAGATGGTTTCAGTGCAGAATTCTACCAGACCTTCAAAGAAGAGTTAACACCAATACTCTTCAAACTATTCCACAAAATAGAAATAGAAGGAACTCTACCCAATTCCTTCTACGAAGCCACAATTACACTGATACCAAAGCCACACAAAGATCCAACAAAGAAAGAGAACTTCAGACCAATTTCCCTTATGAACATGGATGCAAAAATACTCAAAAAAATCTTGCCAACCGAATCCAAGAACACATCAAAACGATCATCCACCATGATCAAGTAGGCTTTATCCCGGGAATGCAGGGTTGGTTCAATATACGGAAATCCATCAATACAATCCACTACATAAACAATCTCAAAGAACAAAACCACATGGTCATTTCATTGGATGCTGAAAAAGCATTTGACAAAATTCAGCATCCTTTCATGCTTAACGTCTTGGAGAGAACAGGAATTCAAGGCCCATACCTAAACATAGTAAAAGCAATATACACCAAACCGGTAGCCAGCATCAAACTAAATGGAGAGAAACTTGAAGCAATCCCTCTGAAGTCAGGGACCAGACAAGGCTGCCCCCTTTCTCCTTATCTTTTCAATATTGTACTTGAGGTACTAGCTCGGGCCATTCGACAACATAAGGAGATCAAAGGGATACAAATTGGAATGGAAGAAGTCAAACAAACATTATTTGCAGAGGACATGTTAGTCTACCTAAGTGACCCAGAAAACTCCACTAGAGAGCTCCTACAGCTCATAAACAACTTCAGCAAAGTGGCAGGTTATAAAATCAACTCAAGCAAATCAGTGGCCTTCCTATACTCAAAGGAAGAGCAGGCTGAGAAAGAAATTAGGGAAATGACCCCCTTCACAATGGCCAGAAACAGTATAAAGTATCTTGGGGTGACTCTTACCAAATATGTGAAAGATCTGTATGACAAGAACTTCAAGACTCTGAAGAAGGAAATGGAAGAAGACCTCAAAAAATGGGAAAACCTCCCATGCTCATGGATCAGTAGAATCAATATAGTTAAAATGGCCATTTTGCCAAAAGCAATATACAGATTCAATGCAATACCCATCAAAATCCCAACTCAATTCTTCACAGAGTTAGAAAGAGCAATTATCAAATTCATCTGGAACAACAAAAAACCCAGGATAGCTAAAACTATTCTCAGCAACAAAAGAAAATCTGGGGGAATCAGTATCCCTGACCTCAAGCAATACTACAGAGCAATAGTGTTAAAAACTGCATGCTATTGGTACAGTGACAGGCAGGAGGATCAATGGAACAGGAATGAAGATTCAGAAATGAACCCACACACCTATGGCCACTTGATCCTCGACAAAGAGCCTGACAACATCCAATGGAAAAAAGATAGCCTTTTCAACAAATGGTGATGGTTCAACTGGAGGTCAGCACGCAGAAGAATGCGAATTGATCCATCCTTGTCTCCTTGTACTAAGCTCAAATCCAAATGGATCAAGAACCTCCACATAAAGCCAGACACTCTGAAGCTAATAGAAAAGAAATTGGGGAAGACCCTTGAGGACATCGGTACAGGGAGAAAGTTTCTGAACAGAACACCAATAGCGTATGCTCTAAGAGCAAGAATTGACAAATGGGACCTCATAAAACTACAAAGTTTCTGTAAGGCAAAGGACACCATCAAGAGGACAAATCGGCAACCAACAAATTTGGAACAGATCTTCACCAATCCTACATCAGATAGAGGGCTAATATCCAATATATATAAAGAACTCAAGAAGCTAGACTCCAGAAAACCGAACAACCCTATTAAAAAATGGGGTACAGAGTTAAACAAAGAATTCTCACCTGAAGAACTTCGGATGGTGGAGAAGCATCTTAAAAAATGCTCAACTTCATTAGTCATTAGGGAAATGCAAATCAAAACAACCCTAAGATTTCATCTTACACCAGTCAGAATGGCTAAGATTAAAAATTCAGGAGACAGCAGGTGTTGGAGAGGGTGTGGAGAAAGAGGAACACTCCTGCACTGCTGGTGGGGTTGCAAATTGGTACAACCACTCTGGAAAGCAGTCTGGCGGTTCCTCCGAAAACTGGGCACCTCACTTCCAGAAGATCCTGCTATACGACTCCTGGGCATATACCCAGAGGACTCCCCACCATGTAATAAGGATACATGCTCTACTATGTTCATAGCAGCCCTATTTATAATTGCCAGATGCTGGAAAGAACCCAGGTATCCCTCAACAGAAGAGTGGATGCAAAAAATGTGGGATATCTACACAATGGACTACTATTCATCCATTAGAAACAATAAATTCATGCAATTCTTAGGCAAATGGATGGAGCTAGAGAACATCATACTAAGTGAGGTAACCCAGACTCCAAAGGTGAATCATGGTATGCACTCACTAATAAGTGGTTATTAACCTAGAAAACAGGAATACCCAAAACATAATCCACACATCAAATGAGGTACAAGAAGAAAGGAGGAGTGGCCCCTGGTTCTGGAAAGACTCAGTGAAACAGTATTCGGCAAAACCAGAACGGGGAATTGGGAAGGGGTGGGTGGGAGGACAGGGGAAGAGAAGGGGGCTTACGGGACTTTCGGGGAGTGGGGGGTCTAGAAAAGGGAAAATCATTTGAAATGTAAATAAATTATATCGAATAAAAAAATAAAAAAAAACAAAACAAAAAAAGAAATAATTAAACTTTACAAGAAGAAATAATGCATCGTTCAAAATTATATTGTTTTTCCTAAACAACACGTTGTAACTCGAAAGGATTTGGTGTGCCGTGCATGTCTAGGCATGGAGCCTCAAAGGTGAATGCAGAGAAGAGTTTCCTCTCGAAAAAATATGTCAGAATACCACGTTTAAAGGAAATCCTATATCGTGAAAAATTATCTTGTTTTTCCTAAACAACATGTTTTAACTCGAAAAGCTTTGGTATTGCGTGTATGTCTAAGTGTGTAGCCTCAAAAGAAAATGCACAGGAGAGTTTTCTCTCGCAAGAATATGTAAGAATACCACGTCATAAGAAAATACAGTTTTGCAGAGTAAAGACAAATACGTACATATTAGAAATATTTAAACTTTACGAGAAGAAATAATGCATCCTACAAAATTATTTGTATTTCCTAAACAACACGTTGTAACTCGAAAAGATTTGTTTTGGCATGTATGTCTAAGCGTTTAGCCTCAAAAGAGAACACACAGGAGAGTTTTCTGTCGAAAAAATATGTCAGAATACCACGTTATAAGGAAATCCCACATCTTGCAAAATTATCTTGTTTTTCCTAAACAACACGTTGTAACTCGAAAGAATTTGGTGTTGCGTGTATGCCTAAGCGTGCAGCCTCAAAAGAGAATGCACAGGAGAGTTTTCTCTCGAAAAAAATGACAAAATACCACGTATTAAGTAAATCCTTCATCATGCGAAATTATATTGTTTTTCCTAAACATGTTTTACCTCGAAAAGCTTTGGTGTTGCGTGTATGTCTAAGTGTGTAGCCTCAAAAGAGAATGCACAGGAGAGTTTTCTCTCGCAATAATATGTAAGAATACCACGTTACAAGGAAATACAGTTTTGCAGAGTAAGACAAATACGTACATTTTAGAAATACTTCAACTTTACGAGAAAAAATAACTCATCGCACAAAATTATCTTGTATTTCCTAAACAACACGTTGTAACTCGAAAAGATTTGTTTTGGCGTGTATGTCTAAGCGCTTAGCCTCAAAAGAGAACCCACAAGAGAGTTTTCAGTCGAAAAAATATGACAGAATACCACGTTTTAAGGAAATCCCGCATCGTGCGAAATTATCTTTTTTTTCTTAAACAACACGTTGTAACTCGTAATGCTTTGGTCTTCTGTGTATGTCTAAGCATGTAGCCTCAAAAGAGAATGCACAGGACAGTTTTCTCTCGAAAGAATATGTAAGAATACCACGTTCTAAGGAAATACAGTGTTGCAGAGTAAAGACAAATACGTACATATTAGAAATACTTAAACTTTACGAGAAGAAATAACACATCATAAAAAAATTATCTTGTTTTTCCTCAACAACACGTTGTAACTCGAAAATATTTGGTGTTGCGTGTATGTCTAAACGTGTAGCCGCAAAAGAGAACACACAGGTGAATTTTCTCTGGAAAAAATATGTCAGAATACCACGTTTTAAGGAACTCCTGCATCGTGCGTAATTATCTTGTTTTTCCTAAACAACACGTTGTAACTCGAAAAGCTTTGGTGTTGCCTGTATGTCTAAGCGTGTAGCCTCAAAAGAGAACGCACAGGAGAGTTTTCTCTCGAAAAAATACGTCAGAATACCACGTTTTAAGGAAATCCTGCATCGTGCGAAATTATCTTGTTTTTCTTAAACAACACGTTATAACTCAAAAAGCTTTGGTCTTCCGTGTATGTCTAAGCGTGTAGCCTCAAAAGGGAATGCACAGGAGAGTTTTCTCTCAAAAGAATATATAAGAATACCACGTTATAAGGAAATACAGTGTTGCAGAGTAAAGACAAATATGTACATATTAGAAATACTTAAAATTTACGAGAAGAAATAATTCATCGGAAAAATTATCTTGTATTTCCTAAACAACAAGTAGTAACTCGAAAAGATTTGGTGTTGTATGTATGTCTAAAAGTGTTGCCTCAAAAGAGAACCAACAGGAGAATTTTCTCTCAAAAAAATATATCAGAATACCACGTTTTAAGGATTTTCTGCATCGTGCGAAATTATCTTTTTTTTTCCTAAACAAAGTGTTATAACTCGAAAAGCTTTGGTGTTGCTTGTATGTCTCAGCGTGTAGCCTCAAAAGAGAACGCACAGGAGAGTTTTCTCTCGAAAGAATATGTAAGAATACCACGTTATAAGGAAATACAGTGTTGCAGAGTAAAGACAAATACATACATCTTGGAAATACTTAAACCTTACAAGAAGAAATCGTGCAAAATTACCTTGTTTTTCCTAAACAACATGATGTAACTCGGAAAGCTTTGGTGTTGCCTGTATGTCTAACCGTGTAGCCTCAAAAGAGAATGCACAGGAGAGTTTTCTCCCAAAAATATATGTCAGAATACCACGTTTTAAGGAAATCCCACATCATGCAAAATTATCTTATTTTTTCTAAACAAAACGTTTTAACTCGAAAAACTTTGGTGTTGCGTGTATGTCTAAGCATGTAGCCTCAAAGGAGAATTCACAGAAGAGTTTTGTCTCGCAAGAACATGTAAGAATACCACGTTATAAGGAAATACAGTTTTGCAGGGTAAAGACAAATATGTACGTATTAGAAATACTTAAATAACGCATCGGAAAAATTATCTTGTATTTCCTAAACAACACGTTGTAACTCGAAAATATTTGGTGTTGTGTTTATGTATAAAAGTGTTGCCTCAAAAGAGAACCAACAGGAGAATTTTCTCTCGAAAAAATATGTCAGAATACCATGTTTTAAGGAAATCCTGCATCGTGCGAAATTATCTTGTTTTTCCTAAACAAAGTGTTGTAACTCGAAAAGCTTTGGTGTTGCGTGTATGTCTCAGCGTGTAGCTTCAAAAGAGAATGCACAGGAGAGTTTTCTCTCGAAAGAATATGTAAGAGTACCACGTTATAAGGAAATACAGTGTTGCAGAATAAAGACAAATACATACATATTGGAAATACTTAAACTTTACGAGAAGAAATCGTGCAAAATTATCTTGTTTTTCCTAAACAACATGATGTAACTCGTAAAGCTTTGGTGTTGCCTGTATGTCTAACCGTGTAGTCTCAAAAGAGAATGCACAGGAGAGTTTTCTCCCAAAAATATATGTCAGAATACCACGTTTTAAGGAAATCCCGCATCATGCAAAATTATCTTATTTTTTCTAAACAAAACGTTGTAACTCGAAAAACTTTGGTGTTGCGTGTATGTCTAAGCATGTAGCCTCAAAGGAGAATTCACAGGAGAGTTTTCTCTCGCAAGAACATATAATAATTCCACGTTATAAGGAAATACAGTGTTGCAGAGTAAAGACAAATACGTACATATTAGAAATACTTAAACTTTACGAGAAGAAATAACGCACCATGCAAAATTATCTTGTATTTCCTAAACAACACGCTGTAACTCAAAAAGATTTGTTGTTGCGTGTATGTCTAAACGTGTATCCTCCAAAGAGAACCCACAGGAGAATTTTTTCTCGAAAAAATATGTCAGAATACCACGTTTTAAGGAAATCCCGCACAGTGCGAAATTATGTTGTATTTCCTAAACAACAAGTTGTAACTCGAAATGCTTTGGTGTTATGTGTATGTCTAAGTGTGTAACCTTAAAAGAGAACACACAGGAGAGTTTTCTCTCGAAAAAATATGTCAGAATACCACGTTTTAAAGAAATCCCGCTTCGTGCGAAATTACCTTGTTGGTCCTAAACAACATGTTTTAACTCGAAAAGCTTTGGTGTTACGTGTATGTGTAAGTGTAGCCTCAAAAGAGAACACACAAGAGAATTTCCTCTCGATAAAATATGTCTGAATACCACGTTTTAAGGAAATCCTGCATCGTGCGAAATTATCTTGTTATTCCTAAACAACATGTTGTAACTCGAAAAGCTTTGGTGTTGCTTGTATGTCTCAGCGTGTAGCCTCATAAGAGAACGCACAGGAGAGTTTTCTCTCGTAAAAATATGTCAGAATACCACGTTTTAAGGGAATCCTGCATCGTGGGAAATTATCTTGTTTTTCCTAAACAACATGTTTTAACTCAAAAAGCTTTGGTGTTGCATGTATGTCTAAGTTTGTAGCCTCAAAAGAGAAAGCACAGGAGAGTTTTCTCTCGCAAGAATATGTAAGAATACCACGTTACAAGGAAATACAGTTTTGCAGAGTAAAGACAAATACGTACATATTAGAAATACTTAAACTTTACGAGAAGAAATATGGCATCGTTCAAAATTATCTAGTATTTCCTAAACAACACGTTGTAACTCGAAAAGATTTGGTGTGGCGTGTATGTCTAAGCATGTAGCCTCAAAAGAGACCGCACAGGAGAGTTTTCTCTCGAAAAAATATGTAAGAATACCACTTTACAAGGAAATATAGTGTTGTAGAGTAAAGACAAATAAGTACATATTAGAAACACTTAAACATTAAGAGAAGAAATAAAGCATCGTGCAAAATTATTTTGTATTTCCTAAACAACACGTTGTAACTCGAAATTATTTGGTGTTGCATGTATGTCTAAGCATGTAGCCTCAAAACAGAACACAAAGAAGGGTTTTCTCTCGAAAAAATATGTCAGAATACCACGATTTAAGGAAATTCCGCATCGTGCGAAATTATATTGTTTTTCTTAAACAAGACGTTGTAACTCAACAAGCTTTGGTTCTGCGTGTACGTCTAAGCGTGTAGCCTCAAAAGAGAATGCACCGGAGAGTATTCTCTAGAAAGAAAATGTAAGAATAATACGTTATAAGGAAATACAGTGTTGCAGAATAAAGACAAATATGTACTTATTCGAAATACTTAATCTTTTGAGAAGAAATAACGCATCGTTCAAAATTATATTCTATTTCCTAAACAACACGTTGTAACTCGAAAAGATTTGGTGTTGCGTGTATGTCTAAACGTGTAGCCTCAAAAGAGAACCCACAGGAGAATTTTCTCTCAAAAAAATATGTCTGAATACCACGTTTTACGGAAATCCTGCATCTTGCGAAATTATCTTGTTATTCCTAAACAACACGTTGTACCTCGAAAAGCTTTGGTGTTGCTTGTATGTCTCAGCGTCTAACCTCATAAGAGAACGCACAGGAGAGTTTTCTCTCGAAAAAATATGGCAGATTACCACATTTTAAGAAAATCCAGTACCTTACGAAATTATCTTGTTATTCCTAAACAACATGTAGTAACTCGAACAGCTTTGGTGTTGCTTGTATGTCTCAGCGTGTAGCCTCAAAAGAGAACGCACAGGAGAGTTTTCTCTCGTAAAAATATGACAGAATACCACGTTTTAAGGAAACCTGCATCGTGCAAAATCATCTTGTTTTTCCTAAACAACATGTTTTAACTAGAAAAGCTTTGGTGTTTCATGTATGTCTAAGTGTGTAGCCTCAAAAGAGAATGCACAGGAAAGGTTTCTCTCGCAAGAATATGTAAGAATAACACGTTACAAGGAAATACAGTTGTGCAGAGTAAAGACAAATACGTCCATATTAGAAATACTTAAACTTTAAGTGAAGAAATATGGCATCGTACAAAATTATCTAGTATTTCTTAAACAACATGTTGTAACTTGAAAAGATTTGCTGTGGCGTGTATGTCTAAGTGTGTAACCTCAAAAGAGAATGCACAGGAGAGTTCTCTCTCTAAAGAATATGTAAGAATACCACGTTATAAGGAAATACAGTGTTGCAAAGTAAAGACAAATAAATACGGATTAGAAATACTTAAATTTTATGAGAAGAAATAACGCATCTTAAAAATATCTTGTATTTCCTAAACAACACGTTGTAACTCGAAAAGATTTGGTGTTGTGTGTATGTCTAAATGTGTAGCCTCAAAAGAGAACCCACAGGAGAATTTTCTATCGAAAAAATATATCAGAATACCACATTTTAAGGAAATCCTGCATCGTGTGAAATTATCTTGTTTTTCCTAAACAACACGTTGTAACGAGAAAAGCTTTGGTGTAGCTTGTATGTCTCAGCGTTTAGCCTCAAAAGAGAACACACAGGAGAGTTTTCTCTCGAAAAAATATGTCTGAATACCACGTTTAAAGGAAATCCTGCATCGTGCGAAATTATCTTTTTTTTTTTTTCCTAAACAACTTGTTGTAACTCGAAAAGCTTTGGTCTTGCGTTTTTGTCTAAGCATGCAGCCTCAAAAGAGAACGCACAGGACAGTTTTCTCTCAAAAGAATATGTAAGAATACCACGTTATAAGGAAATACATTGTTGCAGATTAAAGACAAATATGTACAAATTGGAAATACTTAAACTTTACGAGAAGAAATAACGCATCGTGCAAAATTATCTTGTTTTTCCTAAACAACACATTGTAACTCGAAAAGATTTTGTGTTACATGTATGTCTAAGCTTGTAGCCTCAAAAGAGAACGCACAGGAGAGTTTTCTCTCGAAAGAATATGTAAAAATACCATGTTATAAGGAAATATAGTGTTGTAGAGTTAAGACAAATACGTATGTATTGGAAATACTTAAACTTTGCGAGAAGAAATAACGCATCGTAAAAAATTATCTGGTTTTTCCTATACAACACGTTGTAACTCGAAAAGATTTGGCGTTGCGTGTATGTCTAAGTGTGTAGCCTCAAAAGAGAACGCACAGGAGAGTTTTCTCTTGAAAAAAATATGTTAGAATACAAAGTTTTAAGGAAATCCCGCATCGTGCAAAATTATCTTGTTTTTCATAAACAACACGTTGTAACTAGAGAAGCTTTGGTGTTCTGTGTATGTCTAAGCGTGTAGCCTAAGAAGAGAACGCACAGGAGAGTTTTCTCTCAAAAGAATATGTAAAAATACCACTTTATAACCAATACAGTGTTGAAGATTAAAGACAAATACGTACATATTAGAAATACTTAAACTTTACAAGAAGAAATAACGCATCGTACAAAATTAACTTGTACATCCTAAACAACATGTTGTAACCTGAAAAGATTTGGTGTTGCTTGTAAGTCTAAATGTGTAGCCTCAAAAATTATCATGTATTTCCTATACAACACGTTGGAACTCGAATAGATTTGGTGTTGCGTGTATGTCTAAATGTGTATCCTCAAAAGAGAACCCACAAGAGAATTTTCTCTCGAAAAATATGTTAGAATACAACGTTTTCAGGAAATCCCGCATCGTGCGTAATTATCTTGTTTTTCCTAAACAACACGTTGTAACTCGAAAAGCTTTGGTGGTGCGTGTATGTCTAAGTGTGTAGCCTCAAAAGAGAATGCACAGGAGAGTTTTCTCTCAAAAAAAAAATATGTCAGAATACCACGATTTAAGAAAATCCCGAATCCTGCGAAATTATCTTGTTTTTCCTAAACAACTTGTAACTCGAAAAGCTTTGGTGTTGCGTTTTTGTCTAAGCGTGCAGCCTCAAAAGAGAACGCACAGAAGAGTTTTCTCTCGAAAAAATATGTAAGAATACCACGTTATAAGGAAATATGGTGTTGAAGAGTAAATAAAAATACGTCCGTATTGGAAATACTTAAACTTTACGAGAAGAAATAATGCATCATGCAAAAATATCTTGTTTTTCCTAAACAACACGTTGTAACTCGAAAAGATTTGGTGTTGCGTATATGTCTTAACTTATAGCCTCCAAAGAGAATGCACAGGAGTGTTTTCTCTCAAAAAAAATATATCAGAATACCACGTTTTAAGGAAATCCCACATCGTGTGAAATTATCTTGTTTATCCTAAACAACATTTTTTAACGCGAAATGCTTTTTTGTTGCATGTATGTCTAAGCATGTAGCCTCAAAAGAGAACGCACAGGAGAGTATTCTCTCGAAAGAATATGTAAGAATACCACGTTATAAGGAAATATAGTGTTGCAGAGTAAAGACAAATACGTACGTTTTAGAAATACTTACACTTTACAAGAAGAAATAACGCATCATACAAAATTATCTTGTATTTCCTAAGCAACATGTTGTAAATCGAAAAGATTTGGTGTTGCGTGTATGTCTAAGCTTGGATCCTCAAAAGAGAAAGCACAGGAGAGTTTTCTCTCGAAAAAATATGTAAGAATAAAACGTTATAAGGAAATACAGTGTTGCAGAGTAAAGACAAATACATATGTATTGGAAATACTTAATCTTTATGAGAAGAAATAACGCATCGTGCAAAATTAGCTTGTTTTTCCTAAACAACACTTTGTAACTCGAAAGGATATGGTGCTGCGTGTATGACTAACCGTGTAGCCTCAAAGGAGAATGCACAGGAAAATTTTCTCTCGAAAACATATGTCAAAATACCACCTTTTAAGGAAATCCCGCATCGTGCGAAAATTTCTTGTTTTTCCTTAACAACATTTTTTAACCCGAAAAGCTTTGGTGTTGCGTTTTTGTCTAAGCGTGTAGCCTCAAAAGAGAACGCACAGGAGAATTTTCTCTCGAAAGAATATGTAAGAATACCACGTTATAAGCAAATACAGTGTTGCAGATTAAAGACAAATACGTACATATTAGAAATACTTGAACTATACTAGAAGAAATAACGCATCGTACAAAATTAACTTGTATATCCTAAACAACATGTTGTAACCTGAAAATATTTGGTGTTGCTTGTAAGTCTAAATGTGTAGCCTCAAAAGAGATCCCACAGGAGAATTTTCTCTCTAGAAAATATGTCAGAATAGCACGTTTTAAGGAAATCCCGCATCGTGAGAAATTATCTTGTTTTTCCTAAACAACACGTTGTAACTCGAAAAGCTTTGGTGGTGCGTGTATGTCTAAGTGTGTAGCCTCAAAAGAGAATGCACAGGAGAGTTTTCTCTCAAAAAAAATATGTCAGAATACCACGTTTTAAGAAAATCCCGAATCCTGCGAAATTATCTTGTTTTTCCTAAACAACTTGTAACTCGAAAAGCTTTGGTGTTGCGTTTTTGTCTAAGCGTGCAGCCTCAAAAGAGAACGCACAGAAGAGTTTTCTCTCGAAAAAATATGTAAGAATACCACGTTATAAGGAAATATGGTGTTGAAGAGTAAAGAAAAATATGTCCGTATTGGAAATACTTAAACTTTACGAGAAGAAATAATGCATCATGAAAAATATCTAGTTTTTCCTAAACAACACGTTGTAACTCGAAAAGATTTGGTGTTGCGTATATGTCTTGACTTTTAGCCTCCAAAGAGAATGCACAGGAGTGTTTTCTCTCGAAAAAAA
Source organism: Apodemus sylvaticus (assembly GCF_947179515.1). Lineage (NCBI taxonomy): Eukaryota > Metazoa > Chordata > Mammalia > Rodentia > Muridae > Apodemus > Apodemus sylvaticus. The sequence goes on along the minus strand of NW_026263114.1, from coordinate 49,787 downwards.
TATGTCAGAATACCACGTTTTAAGGAAATCCCACATCGTGTGAAATTATCTTGTTTATCCTAAACAACATTTTTTAACTCGAAATGCTTTTTTGTTGCGTGTATATCTAAGCATGTAGCCTCAAAAGAGAACGCACAGGAGAGTATTTTCTCAAAAGAATATGTAAGAATACCACGTTATAAGGAAATACAGTGTTGCAGAGTAAAGACAAATACGTACGTTTTAGAAATACTTAAACTTTACAAGAAGAAATAACGCATCATACAAAATTATCTTGTATTTCCTAAACAACATGTTGTAACTCGAAAAGATTTGGTGTTGCGTGTATGTCTAAGCTTGGATCCTCAAAAGAGAAAGCACAGGAGAGTTTTCTCTCGAAAAAATATGTAAGAATAAAAGGTTATAAGGAAATACAGTGTTGCAGAGTAAAGACAAATACATATGTATTGGAAATACTTAATCTTTATGAGAAGAAATAACGCATCGTGCAAAATTAGTTTGTTTTTCCTAAACAACACTTTGTAACTCGAAAGGATATGGTGTTGCGTGTATGACTAACCGTGTAGCCTCAAAAGGAGAATGCACAGGAAAATTTTCTCTCGAAAACATATGTCAGAATACCACCTTTTAAGGAAATCCCGCATCGTGCGAAAATTTCTTGTTTTTCCTTAACAACATTTTTTAACCCGAAAAGCTTTGGTGTTGCGTGTATGTCTAAGCGTGTAGCCTCAAAAGAGAACGCACAGGAGAATTTTCTCTCGAAAGAATATGTAGGAATACCACGTTATAAGCAAATACAGTGTTGCAGATTAAAGACAAATACGTACATATTAGAAATACTTGAACTATACTAGAAGAAATCACGCATCGTACAAAATTAACTTGTATATCCTAAACAACATGTTGTAACCTGAAAAGATTTGGTGTTGCTTGTAAGTCTAAATGTGTAGCCTCAAAAGATAACCCACAGGAGAATTTTCTCTCTAGAAAATATGTCAGAATTCCACGTTTTAAGGAAATCCCGCATCTGGCGAAATTATCTTGTTTTTCCTAAACAACATGTTGTAACTCGAAAAGCTTTGATGTTGCGTGTATGTCTAAGCGTGTAGCCTCAAAAGAAAATGAAGAGGAGAGTTTTCTCTCGAAAGAATATGTAAGAATACCACGTTATAAGAAAATACAGTGTTGCAGAGTAAAGACACATACGTACGTATTAGAAATCCTTAAAATTTACGAGAAAAAATAATGCATCGTGCAAAATTATCTTGTTTTTCCTAATCAACACGTTGTAACTTGAAAAGATTTGGTGTTGCGTGTATGTCTAAATGTTTAGACTCAGAAGTGAAACCACAGGAGTATTTTCTCTCAAAAAATATGTCAGAATACCACGTTTTAAGGAACTACCGCATCATGCGAAATTATCTTGTTTTTCCTAAACAACACGTTGTAACTCGAAATGATTTAGTGTTGCATGTATGTCTAAGCGTATAGCCTCAAAAGAGAACGCACAGGAGAGTTTTCTCTCGAAAGAATAAGTAAGAATTCCACGTTATAACGGAATACATTGTTGCAGAGTAAAAACAAATACGTACGTATTAGAAATACTTAAACTTTACGAGAAGAAATAAAGCATCTTGCAAAATTATCTTCTTTTTCCTAAACACCATGATGTAACTCGAAAAGATTTGGTGTTGCATGCATGTCTAAGCGTGTAGCCTCAATAGACAACACATAAGAGAGTTTTCTCTTGAAAAAATATGTCAGAATACCAGGTTTTAAGGAAATCCAGCATTGTGCGAAATTATTTTCTTTCCTAAAGAACACATTTTAACTCGAAAAGCTTTGGTGCTGCATGTATGTCTAAGTGTGTAGCCACAGAAGAGAATGCACAGGAGAGTTTTCTCTCAAAAATATATGTCAGAATACCACGTTTTAAGGAAATCCCGCATCGTGCGAAATTATCTTGTTTTTCCTAAACAACACATTGTAACTTGAGAAGCTTTGGTGTTGTGTGTATGTCTAAGCGTGTAGTCTCAGAAGAGAATGCACAGGAGAGTTTTCTCTCAAAAGAATATGTAAGAATACCACATTATAAGCAAATAGAGTGTTGCAGAGTAAAGACAAATATGTACTTATTAGAAATACTTAAACTTTAAGAGAAGAAATAACGCATCGTACAAAATTATCTTGTATTTCCTATACAACACGTTGTAACTCGAGAAGATTTGGTGTAGCGTGTATGTCTGAATGGTTATTCTCAAAAGAGAACCCACAGGAGAATTTTCTCTCGAAAAAATATGTTAGAATACAAGGTTTTAAGGAAATCCCGCATCGTACGAAATTATCTTGTTTTTCCTAAACAACTTGTTGTAAGTCGAAAAGCTTTGGTGTTGCGTTTTTGTCTAAGCGTGCAGCCTCAAAAGAGAATGCACAGAAGAGTTTTCTCTCGAAAAAATATGTAAGAATACCACGTTACAAGGAAATACAGTGTTGCAGAGTAAAGACAAATACGTATGTATTAGAAATACTTAACCTTTACGAGAAGAAATAATGCCTCGTACAAAATTATCTTTTATTTCCTAAACAACATGTTGTAACTCGAAAAGATTTGGTGTTACATGTATGTCTAAGCTTGGAGCCTCAAAAGAGAATGCACAGGAGAGTTTTCTCTCAAAAAAATATGTAAGAATACAACGTTATAAGGAAATACTGTGTTGCAGAGTAAAGACAAATAAGTACGTATTGGAAATACTTAATCTTTATGAGAAGAAATAACGCATCGTGCAAAATTATCTTGTTTTTCCTAAACAACACGTTGTAACTCGAAAAGATATGGTGTTGCGTGTATGACTAAGCGTGCAGCCTCAAAGGAGAATGCACAGGAGAGTTTTCTCTCGAAAACATATATCAGAATACCACGTTTTAACGAAATCCCGCATCGTGCGAAATTATCTTGTTTTTCCTTCACAACATTTTTTAACTCAAAATGCTTTGGTGTTGCGTGTATGTCTAAGGGTGTAGCCTCAAAAGAGAACGCACAGGAGAGTTTTCTCTCGAAAGAATATGTAAGAATACCACGTTATAAGCAAATACAGTGTTGCAGAATAAAGACAAATACGTACGTATTAGAAATACTTGAACTAAACTAGAAGAAATAACGCATCGTAAAAAATTAACTTGTATATCCTAAACAACATGTTGTAACCTGAAAAGATTTGGTGTTGCTTGTAAGTCTTAATGTGTAGCCTCAAAAGAGAACCCACAGGAGAATTTTCTCTCTAGAAAGTATGTCAGAACACCACGTTTTAAGGAAATCCCGTATCTTACGAAATTATCTTGTTTTTTCCTAAACAACATGTTGTAACTCGAAAAGCTTTGATGTTGCATGTATGTCTAAGCGTGTAGCCTCAAATGAAAATGAAGAGGAGAGTTTTCTCTCGAATGAATATGTAAGAATACCACCTTACAAGGAAATACAGTGTTGCAGAGTAAAGACAAATATGTACGTACTAGAAATACTTAAACTTTATGAGAAGAAATAACGCTCCATACAAAATTATCTTGTATTTCCTAAACAACAAGTTGATATTCGTAAACATTTGGTGTTGCGTGTATGACTAAGCATGCAGCCTCAAATGAGAATGCACAGGAGAGTTTTCTCTCGAAAGAATATGTAAGAATTCCACATTATAACGTAATACAGTGTTGCAGAGTAAAGACACATATGTATGTATTAGAAATACTTAAACTTTACAAGAAGAAATAACGCATCATGCAAAATTATCTCGTTTTTCGTAAACAACACGTTTTAACTCGAAAAGATTTGGTGTTGAGTGTGTGACTAAGTGTGTAGCCTCAAAAGAGAACGCACAGGAGAGTTTTCTCTCGAAAAAATATGTCAGAATACCACGTTTTAAGGAAATCCAGCGTCGTGCGAAATTATCTTGTTTTTCCTAAACAACACGTTGTAACTCAAAAAGCTTTGGTGTTGTGTGTATGACTAAGGGTGTAGCCTCAGAAGAGAATGCACGGGAGAGTTTTCTCTCGAAAGAATATGTCAGAATACCATGTTACAAGGAAATACAGTGTTGCAGAGTAAAGATAAATACGTACGTATTAGAAATACTTAAACTTTATGAGAAGAAATAACGCTCCATACAAAATTATCTTGTATTTCCTAAACAACAAGTTGATATTCATAAGGATTTGTTGTTGCGTGTATGACTAAGCGTGCAGCCTCAAAAGAGAAGGCACAGGAGAGTTTTCTCTCGAAAGAATATGTAAGAATTCCACGTTATAACGTAATACAGTGTTGCAAAGACAAATATGTACGTATTAGAAATACTTAAACTTTACACGAAGAAAAAACGTATCATGCAAAATTATCTTTTTTTTCCTAAACAATACGTTGTACTTCGAAAAGATTTGGTGTTGAGTGTATGACTAAGCGTGTAGCCTCAAAAGAGAACGCACAGGATATTTTTCTCTCGAAAAAATATGTCAGAATACAACGTTTTAAGGAAATCCAGCATTGTGCGAAATTATGTTGTTTTTCCTACACAACACGTTGTAACTCGAAAAGCTTTGGTGTTGCATGTATGGCTAAGCGTTCAGCCTTAAAAGAGAACGCACAGGAGAGTTTTCTCTCGAAAAAATATCTCAGAATACCACTTTTTAAGGAAATCCCGCATCCTGTGAAATTATCTTGTTTTTCCTAAACAAAATGTTGTAACTCGAAAAGCTTTGGTGTTGCGTGTATGTGTAAGGGTTCAGCCTCAATAGAGAATGCACAGGAGAGTTTTCTCTCGAAAGAATATTTAAGAATACCACGTTATAAGGAAATACAGTGCTGAAGAATAAAGACAAATACGTACATATTAGAAATACTTAAAATTTATGAGAAGAAATAACGCATCGTGCAAAATTATCTTGTATTTCCTAAACAACACATTGTAATTCGAAAAGATTTTGTGTTGTGTGTATATCTAAGCATGTAGCCTCAACAGCGAACGTACAGGAGAATTTTCTCTCGAAAAAAAATGTCAGAATACCGCGTTTTAAGGAAATCCAGCATCATGCGAAATTATCTTGTTTTTCCTACACAACTCGTTGTAACTCGAAAAGCTTTGGTGTTGCGTGTATGTGTAAACGTGTAGCCTCAAAATAGAATGCACAGGAGAGTTTTCACTCAAAAAAATATGTAAGAATACCACATAACAAGGGAATACAGTGTTGCAAGTAAAGACAAATACGTGCATATTAGAAATACTTAAACTTTATGAGAAGAAATAAGGCATCGTACAAAATTATCTTGTATATCCTAAACAACACGTTTTAACCCAAAAAGATTTGTTGTTGCGTGTATGTCTAAACGTATATCCTCAAAGAGAACCCACAGGAGAGTATTTTCTTGAAAATTATGTCAGAATACCACGTTTTAAGGAAATCCCGCATCGTGTGAAATTATCTTGTTTTTTCCTAAACAACATGTTTAACTCGAAAAGCTTTGGTGTTGCGTGTATGTCTAAGTGTGTAGCCTCAAAAGAGAATGCACAGGAGAGTTTTCTCTCGAATGAATATGTAAGAATACCACGTTATAAGGAAATTCAGTGTTGCAGAGTAAGGACAAATACGTATGTATTAAAAATACTTAAACTTAACGAGAAGAAATAACGCATTGTACAAAATTATCTTGTATTTCCTAAGCAACACATTTTAACTCGAAAAGATTTGGTGTTGCATGTATGTCTAAGCTTGTAGCCTCAAAAGAGAACGCACAGGATAGTTTTCTCTCGAAAAAATGTGTCATAATACCACGTTTTAAGGAAATCCCGCATCGTTCGAAATTATCTTGTTTTTCCTAAACAACACGTTGTAACTCGAAAAGCTTTGGTGTTGTGTGTATGCCTAAGTGTGTAGCCTAAAAAGAGAATGCACAGGAGAGATTTCTCTTGAAAGAATATGTCAGAATACCACGTTACAAGGAAATACAGTGTTTCAGAGTAAAGACAAATATGTACGTATTAGAAATACTTAAACTTTATGAGAAGAAATAACGTTCCATACAAAATTATCTTGTATTTCCTACACAACAAGTTGATATTCGTAAAGATTTGGTGTTGCGTGTATGACTAAGCATGCAGCCTCAAAAGAGAATGCACAGGAGAGTTTTCTCTCGAAAGAATATGTAAGAATTCCACATTATAACATAATACAGTGTTGCAGAGTAAAGACACATATGTACATATTAGAAATACTTAAACTTTACAAGAAGAAATAATGCATCATGCAAAATTATCTTGTTTTTCGTAAACAACACGTTTTAACTCGAAAAGATTTGGTGTTGAGAGTATGACTAAGCGTATAGCCTCAAAAGAGAACGCACAGGAGAGTTTTCTCTCGAAAAAATATGTCAGAATACCACGTTTTAAGGAAATCCAGCATCGTGCGAGATTATCTTGTTTTTCCTAAACAACACGTTGTAACTTAAAAAGCTTTGGTGTTGTGTGTATGACTAAGTGTGTAGTCTCAGAAGAGAATGCACAGGAGAGTTTTCTCTCGAAAGAATATGTCAGAATACCATGTTACAAGGAAATACAGTGTTGCAGAGTAAAGACAAATACATACGTATTAGAAATACTTAAACTTTATGGGAAGAAATAACGCTCCATACAAAATTATCTTGTATTTCCTAAACAACAAGTTGATATTCGTAAGGATTTGTTGTTGTGTGTATGACTAAGCGTGCAGCCTCAAAAGAGAAGGCACAGGAGAGTTTTCTCTCGAAAGAATATGTAAGAATTCCACGTTATAACGTAATACAGTGTTGCAGAGTAAAGACAAATATGTACGTATTAGAAATACTTAAACTTTATGCGAAGAAAAAACGTATCATGCAAAATTATCTTTTTTTCCCTAAACAACACGTTGTAATTCGAAAAGATTTGGTGTTGAGTGTATGACTAAGCGTGTAGCCTCAAAAGAGAACGCACAGGATATTTTTCTCTCGAAAAAATATGTCAGAATACCATGTTTTAAGGAAATCCAGCATCGTGCGAAATTATGTTGTTTTTCCTATACAACACGTTGTAACTCGAAAAGCTTTGGTGTTGCGTGTATGACTAAGCGTTCAGCCTCAAAAGAGAACGCAAAGGAGAGTTTTCTCTCGAAAAAAATATATCAGAATACCACGTTTTAAGGAAATCCCGCATCCTGCGAAATTATCTTGTTTTTCCTAAACAAAATGTTGTAACTCGAAAAGCTTTGGTGTTGCGTGTATGTGTAAGGGTTCAGCCTCAAAAGAGAACGCTCAGGAGAGTTTTCTCTCGAAAGAATATGTAAGACTACCATGTTATAAGGAAATACAGTGTTGCAGAATAAAGACAAATACGTAGATATTAGAAATACTAAAAATTTATGAGACGAATTAATGCATCGTGCAAAATTATCTTGTATTTCCTAAACAACACATTGTAACTCGAAAAGATTTTGTGTTGCGTGTATATCTAAGCATGTAGCCTCAAAAGCGAATGCACAGGAGAATTTTCTCTCGAAAAAATATGTCAGAATACCATGTTTTAAGGAAATCCAGCATCGTGCGAAATTATCTTGTTTTTCCTACACAACTCGTTGTAACTCGAAAAGCTTTGGTGTTGTGTGTATGTGTAAGCGTGTAGCCTCAAAAGAGAATGCACAGGAGAGTTTTCACTCAAAGAATATGTCAGAATACCACGTTACAAGGAAATACAGTGTTTCAGAGTAAAGACAAATACTTACGTATTAGAAATACTTAAACTTTATGAGAAGAAATAACGCTCCGTAAAAAATTATCTTATATTTCCTAAACAACAAGTTGATATTCGTAAAGATTTGGTGTTGAATGTATGACTAAGCATGCAGCCTCAAAAGAGAACGCACAGGAGAGTTTTCTCTCGAAAGAATATGTAAGAATTCCACGTTATAATGTAAAACAGTGTTGCAGAGTAAAGACAAATATGTACATATTAGAAATACTTAAACTTTAAGAGAAGAAATAATGCATCATGCAAAATTATCTTGTTTTTCCTAAACAACACGTTGTATCTCGAAAAGATTTGGTGTTGAGTGTATGACTAAGCGTGTAGCCTCAAAAGAGAACGCACAGGAGAGTTTTCTCTCGAAAGAATATGTCAGAATACCATGTTTTAAGGAAATCCAGCATCGTGCGAAATTATCTTGTTCTTCCTTTACAACATGTTTTAACTCGGAAAGCTTTGGTGTTGCGTGTATGTCTAAGTGTGTAGCCTCAAAAGAGAACGCACCGGACAGTTTTCTCTCGAAGAATATGTAAGAATACCACGTTACAAGGAAATACAGTGTTGCAGAGAAAAGACAAATATGTACGTATTAGAAATACTTAAACTTTACGAGAAGAAATAAGGCATCATACAAAATTATCTTGTATTTCCTAAACAACATGTTTTAACTCGAATAGCTTTGGTGTTGTGTGTATGTCTAAGCATGCAGCCTCAAAAGAGAATGCACAGGAGACTTTTCTCTCAAAAGAATATGTAAGAATACCACATTATAAGGAAATACAGTGTTGCAGAGTAAAGACAAATACATACGTATTAGAAATACTTACACTTTATGAGAAGAAATAATGCATCCTGCAAAATTATTTGTTTTTCCTAAACAACACATTGTACTCGAAAAGCTTTCGTGTTGTATGTATGACTACACGTGTAGCCTCAAAAGAGAACGCACAGGAGAGTTTTCTCTAGAAAATGCGTCAGAATACCACATTTTGAGGAAATCCCACATCTTGTGAAATTAACTTGTTTTTTCCTAAACAACAAATTTTAAATCGATAAGCTTTGGTGTTGCGTATATGTCTAAGTGTGTAGCCTCAGAAGAAAACGCACAGGAGAGATTTCTCTCGAAAGAATATGTAAGAATACTCCGTTACAAGGAAATACAGTGTTGCATAGTAAAGACAAATACGTACGTATTAGAAATTCTTACACTTTACGAGAAGAAATAATGCATCACTCACAATTATCTTGTATTTTGAAAAGAACACGTTGTAACTCGTAAACATATGGTGTTGCGTGTATGTCTAAATGTGTAGCCTCAAAAGAGAACCCACAGGTGAATTTTCTCTCGAAAAAATATGTCAGAATACCACGTTTTAAGGAAATACCGCATCATGCGAAATTATCTTCTTTTTCCTAAATAACACGGTGTAACTCGAAAAGCTTTGGTATTGCGTGTATGTCTAAGTGTATAGCCTCAAAAGAGAAAGCAGAGGAGAGTTTTCTCTCGAATGAATATATAAGAATATCACTTTATAAGGATACAGTGTTGCAGAGTAAAGACACATACGTACGTATTCAAAATACTTAAACTTTACGAGAAGAAATAACACATCGTACAAAATTATCTTGTATTTCTTAAACAACACGTAGTAACTCGAAAAGATTTGGTGTTGCATGTATGACTCAGCGTGCAGCCTCAAAAGAGAATGCACAGGAGAATTTTCTCTCGAAAGAATATGTAAGAATACCACGTTATAATGAAATACAGTGTTGCAGAGTAAAGACAAATACGTACATATGTGAAATACTTAAACTTAACGAGAAGAAATAACGAACGCATCATGCAAAATTATCTTGTTTTCCCTAAACAACACTTTGTAACCCGAAAAGATTTGCTGTTGCGTGAATGACTAAGCGTGTAGCCTCAAAAGAGAACGCACAGGAGAGTTTTCTCTCAAAAGAATATGTAAGAATTCCACGTTATAACGGAATACAGCGTTGCAGAGTAAAAACAAATACGTACATATTAGAAATACTTAAAATTTACGAGAAGAAGTAATGTATCGTGCAAAATTATCTTGTTTTTCCTAAACAACACGTTGTAACTAGAAAAGATTTGGTGGTGCGTGTATGTCTAAATGTGTAGCCTCCAAAGAGAACCCACAGGTGCATTTTCTCTCGAAAAAATATGTCAGAAATCCACGTTTTAAGGAAATATCGCATCATTCGAAATTATCTTGTTTTTCCTAAACAACACATTGTAACTCGAAAAGCTTTGGTGTTGCATGTATGTCTAAGCATGTTGCCTCAAAAGAGAATGCACAGGAGAGATTTCTCTCGAAAGAATATGTAAGAATACCACATTATAAGGAAATACAGTGTTGCAGAGTAAAGAGAAATACGTACATGTTAGAAATACTTAAACTTTACAAGAAGAAATAATGCGTCGTGCAAAATTATCTTGTTTTTCCTAAACGACATGCTTTAACTCGAAAAGATATGGTGTTGCATGTATGACTAAGCGTGCAGCCTCAAAAGGGAACGCACAGGAGAGTTTTTTCTCGAAAAAATATGTCAGAAATCTCGTTATAAGGAAATACAGTGTTGCAGAGTAAAGATAAATACTTACATATTGGAAATACTTAAACTTTACAAGAAGAAATAACGCATCGTGCAAAATTATCTTGTTTTTCCTAAACAACACGATGTAACTTGAAAGGATTTGGTGTTACGTGCATGTCTAAGCTGGTAGCCTCAAAAGAGACCTCGCAGGAGTGTTTTCTCTTGAAAAAAATATGTCAGAATACCATGTTATAAGGAAAATCAGCATTGTGCGAAATTATCTTGTTTTTCCTAAACAACAGGTTTTAACTCGAAAAGCTTTGTGTTGTGTGTATGTGTAAGTGTGTAGCCTCAGAAGAGAACGCACAGGAGATTTTTCTCTCGAAAGAATATGTAAGAATACCCCGTTAAAAGGAAATACAGTGTTGCATATTAAAGACAAATACGTACATATTGGAAATACTTAAACTTTATGAGAAGAAATAACGCATCGCGCAAAATTATCTTGTTTTTCCTAAATAACACGTTGTAACTCGAAAAGATTTGGTGTTGTGTGTATGTCTACACTTCTAGCCTCAAAAGAGAACGCACAGGAGAGTTTTCTCTCGAACAAACATGTCAGAATACCCCGTTTTAAGGATATCGCTCATCGTGCGAAATTATCTTGTTTTTCCTAAACAACACGGTGTAACTTGAAAAGCTTTGGTGTTGCGTATATGTCTAAATGTGTAGACTCAGACGAGAACGCACAAGAGAGTTTTCTCTCGAAAGAATATGTAAGAATAACACGTTACAAGGAAATACAGTGTTGCATATTAAAGACATATACGTACATATTGGAAATACTTAAACTTTATGAGAAGAAATAACGCATCGCGCAAAATTATCTTGTTTTTCCTAAATAACACATTGTAACTCGAAAAGATTTTGTGTTGCGTGTATGTCTAAGCTTTTATCCTCAAAAGAGAACGCACAGGAGAGTTTTCCCTCGAAAAAACATGTCAGAATACCCCGTTTTAAGGAAATCGCTCATTGTGCGAAATTATCTAGTTTTTTCTAAACAACACATTGTAACTTGAAAAGCTTTGGTGTTGCGTGTATGTCTAAGAATGTAGCCTCAAAGGAGAACACACAGGAGCGTTTTCTCTCGAAAGAATATGTAAGAATACCACATTATAAGCAAATACAGTGTTGCAGAGTAAAGACAAATATGTACGTATTAGAAATACTTAAACTTTACGAGAAGAAATAATGCATCGTACAAAATTATCTTGTATATCCTAAACAACACGTTGTAACCTGAAAAGATTTGGTGTTGCTTGTAAGTCTAAATGTGTAGCCTCAAAAGTGAACCCAATGGAGAATTTTCTCTCGAAATAATATGTCAGAATACCACGTTTAAAGGAAATCCCGCATCGTGCGAAATTATCTTGTTTTTCCTAAACAACACATTGTAACTCAAAAAGCTTTGGTGTTGCATGTATGTCTTAGCTTGTAGCCTTAAAAGAGACCGCAGAGGAGCGATTTCTCTCGAAAGAATATGTAAGAATACGATGTTATAAGGAAATACAGTGTTGCAGAGTAAAGACAAATAAGTACATATTGGAAATACTTAAACTTTTCTAGAAGAAATAACGCGTCATGAAAAATTATCTTGTTTTCCCTAAACAACACGTTGTAAATCGAAAAGGTATGGTGTTGCATGTATGACTAAGCGTGCAGCCTCAAAAGAGAATGCACAGGAGAGTTTTCTCTCGAAAAAATACGTCACAATACCACGTTTTAAGGAAATCCCACATCGTGCGAAATTATCTTGTTTTTCCTAAGCAACATGTTGTAACTCGAAAAGCTTTGGTGTTGCGTGTATGACTAAGCGTGTAGTCTCAAAAGTGAACGTACAGGAGAGTTTTCTCTCGAAAGAATATGTAAGAATATCACATTATAAGGAAATACAGTGTTGAAGTGTAAGGACAAATATGTACGTATTAGAAATACTTAAACTTTACGAGAAGAAATAACGCATCATGCAAAATTATCTTGTTTTTCCTAAACAACACATTGTAACTCGAAAAGATTTGGTGTTGAGTGTATGACTAAGCATGTAGCCTCAAAAGAGAACGTACAGGAGAGTTTTCTCTCGAAAAAATATGTCAGAATACCACGTTTTAAGGAAATCCAGCAGTGTGTGATATTATCTTTTTTTTTCCCTAAACAACACGTTTTAACTCGAAAAGTTTTCGTGTTGTGTGTATGCCTAAGTGTGTAGCCTCAGAAAAGAATGCACAGGAGAGTTTTCTCTCGAAATAATATGTCAGAATACCATGATACAGGGAAATACAATGTTGCAGAATAAAGACAAATACGTACCTATTAGAAATACTTAAACTTCATGAGAAGAAATCACGCTCCGTACAATATTATCTTGTATTTCCTAAACAACAAGTTGATATTCATAAATATTTGGTGTTGCGTGTATGTCTAAGCATGTACCTGGAAAAGAGAACACACAGGAGAGTTTTCTCTTGAAAAAATATTTCAGAATACCACATTTTAAGGAAATCCCGAATCCTGCGAAATTATCTTGTTTTTCCTAAACAACAAGTTGTAACTCGAAAAGCTTTGGTGTTGCGTGTATATGTAAGTATTCAGCCTCAAAAGAGAACGCACAGGAGACTTTTCTTCTGAAAGAAAATGTAAGAATACCACATGATAAGGAAATACAGTGTTGCAGAGTAAAGACAAATACGTACATGTTAGAAATACTTAAAATTTACGAGAAGAAATAATGCATCATGCAAAATTATCTTGTATTTCCTAAACAACACGTTGTAATTCGAAAAGATTTTGTGTTGCGTGTATGTCTACGCATATAGCTTCAAAAGCGAATGCACAGGAGAATTTTCTCTCGAAAAAATATGTCAGAATACCAAGTTTTAAGGAAATCCAGCATCGTGCGAAATTATCTTATTTTTCCTACACAACACGTTGCAACTCGAAAAGCTTTGGTGTTGCGTGTATGTCTAAGCATGTAGCCTCAAAAGAGAATGCAAAAGAGAGTTTTCACTCGAAAGAATATGTAAGAATACCACATTACAAGGAAATACAGTGTTGCAGAGTAAAGACAAATATGTACATATTAGAAATATTTAAACTTTATGAGAAGAAATAACGAATCGTACAATATTATCTTGTATTTCCTAAAGAAACCGTTGTAACGCGAAAAGATTTGTTGTAGCGTGTATGTCTAAATGTGTAGCCTCAAAAAAGAGAACCCACAGGAGAATTTTCTCTCGAAACAATATGTCAGAATACCACGTTTTAAGGAAATCCCGCATCGTGTGAAATTATCTTCTTTTTCCTAAACAACACGTTGTAACTCGAAAAGCTTTAGTGATGCGTTTATATCTAATTGTGTAGCCTCAAAAGAGAATGCACAGGAGAATTTTCTATCAAAAGAATATGTAGGAATACCACGTTATAAGGAAATACAGTGTTGCAGATTAAAGACAAAAATGTACTTATTAGAAATACTTAAACTTTACAAGAAGGAATAACGCTTCGTGCAAAATTGTCTTGTTTTTCCTAAACAACACATTGTAATTCGAAAAAATTTGGTATTCCGTGTATGTCTAAGCTTGTAGCCCCAAAAGAGAAAGCACTTGAGAGTTTTCTCTCGAAAAAATATGTCAGAATACCACGTATTAAGGCAATACCGCATCTTGCGAAATTATCTTGTTTTTCCTAAACAACATGTTTTAACTCTAGAAGCTTTGGTGTTGCGTGTATTTATAAGTGTGTATTTATAAGCCTAAAAAGGGAATGCCCATAAGAGAGTTTTCTCTTGAAAAAATATGTCAGAATACCACGTTTTAAGAAAATCCCGCATCGTGCGAAATTATCTTGTTTTTCCTAAACAACCTGTTGTAACTCGAAAAGCTTTGGTGTTGCGTTTTTGTCTAAGCATGCAGCCTCAAAAGAGAACGCACAGAAGAGTTTTCTCTCGAAAGAATATGTAAGAATACCACGTTACAAGGAAATACAGTGTTGCAGAGTAAAGACAAATAGGTATGTATTAGAAATACCTAAACTTTATGAGAAGAAATAGCGCATTGTACAAAATTATCTTTTATTTCCTAAACAACATGTTGTAACTCGAAAAGATTTGGTGTTGCGTGTATGTCTAAGCTTGGAGCCTCAAAAGAGAATGCACAGGAGAGTTTTCTCTCAAAAAAATATGTAAGAATACAACGTTATAAGGAAATACTGTGTTGCAGAGTAAAGACAAATAGGTACTTATTGGAAATACTTAATCTTTATGAGAAGAAATAACGCATTGTGCAAAATTATCTTGTTTTTCCTAAACAACACGTTGTAACTTGAAAAGATATGGTGTTGCATGTATGACTAAGCGTGAAGCCTCAAAGGAGAATGCACATGAGAGTTTTCTCTCGAAAACATATGTCAGAATACCACGTTTTAAGGAAATCCCGCATCGTGCGAAATTATCTTGTTTTTCCTTAAAAACATTTTTTAACTCGAAATGCTTTGGTGTTGCGTGTATGTCTAAGCGTGTAGCCTCAAAAGAGAACGCACAGGATTGTTTTCTCTCGAAAGAATATGTAAGAATACCACGTTATAAGCAAATACAGTGTTACAGAATAAAGACAAATACGTACGTATTAGAAATACTTGAACTATACTAGAAGAAATAACGCATCATACAAAATTAACTTGTATATCCTAAACAACATGTTGTAACCTGAAAAGATTTGGTGTTGCTTGTAAGTCTAAATGTGTAGCCTCAAAAGAGAACCCACAGGAGAATTTTCTCTCTTGAAAATATGTCAGAATACCACCTTTTAAGGAAATCCCGCATCTTGCGAAATTATCTTGTTTTTCCTAAACAACATGTTGTAACTCGAAAAGCTTTGATGTTGCATGTATGTCTAAGCGTGTAGCCTGAAAAGTAAATGAAGAGAGTTTTCTCTCGAAAGAATATGTAAGAATACCACGTTATAAGAAAATACAGTGTTGCAGAGTAAAGACACATACGTACATATTAGAAATCCTTAAAATTTACGAGAAAAAATAATGCATCGTGCAAAATTATCTTGTTTTTCCTAATCAACACGTTGTAACTCGAAAAGATTTGGTGTTGCGTGTATGTCTAAATGTGTAGTCTCAGAAGTGAACCCACAGGAGTATTTTCTCTCAAAAAATATTCAGAATACCACGTTTTAAGGAAATACCGCATCATGCGAAGTTATCTTGTTTTTCCTAAACAACACGTTGTAACTCGAAAAGCTTTAGTGTTGCGTGTATGTCTAAGTGTATAGCCTCAAAAGAGAACGCACAGGAGAGTTTTCTCTCGAAAGAATAAGTAAGAATTCCACGTTATAACGGAATACAGTGTTGCAGAGTAAAAACAAATAAGTACATATTAGAAATACTTAAACTTTACGAGAAGAAATAACGCATCATGCAAAATTATCTTCTTTTTCCTAAACACCACGATGTAACTCGAAAAGATTTGGTGTTGCGTGCATGTCTAAGCGTGTAGCCTCAATAGACAACCCATAAGAGAGTTTTCTCTTGAAAAAATATGTCAGAATACCACGTTTTAAGGAAATCCAGCATTGTGCGAAATTATTTTGTTTTTCCTAAAGAACACATTTTAACTCGAAAAGCTTTGGTGCTGCGTGTATGTCTAAGTGTGTAGCCTCAGAAGAGAACGCACAGGAGAGTTTTCTCTAAAAAAATATGTCAGAATACCACGTTTTAAGGAAATCCCACATCGTGCGAAATTTTCTTGTTTTTCTTAAACAACACATTGTAACTTGAGAAGCTTTGGTGTTGTGTGTATGTCTAAGCGTGTAGCCTCAGAAGAGAACGCACAGGAGAGTTTTCTCTCAAAAGAATATGTAAGAATACCACATTATAAGCAAATAGAGTGTTGCAGAGTAAAGACAAATATGTACTTATTAAAAATACTTAAACTTTAAGAGAAGAAATAACGCATCGTACAAAATTATCTTGTATTTTCTGTACAACACATTGTAACTCGAAAAGATTTGGTGTTGCGTGTATGTCTGAACGTGTATTCCCAAAAGAGAACCCACAGGAGAATTTTCTCTCGAAAAAATATGCTAGAATACAACGTTTTAAGGAAATCCCGCATCGTGCAAAATTATCTTGTTTTTCCTAAACAACACGTTGTAACTCGAAAAGCTTTAGTGATGCGTTTATGTCTAATTGTGTAGCCTCAAAAGAGAACACACAGGAGAGTTTTCTCTCGAAAGAATATGTAAGAATACCACATTATAAGCAAATAGAGTGTTGCAGAGTAAAGACAAAATGTACTTATTAGAAATACATAAACTTTAAGAGAAGAAATAACGCATCGTACAAAATTATCTTGTTTTTCCTAAACAACACCTTGTAACTCGAAAAGATATGGTGTTGCATGTATGACTAAGCATGCAGCCTCAAAGGAGAATGCACAGGAGAGTTTTCTCTCGAAAACATATATCAGAATACCACGTTTTAAGGAAATCCCGCATCGTGCGAAATTATCTTGTTTATTCTTAACAACATGTTTAACTCGAAATGCTTTGGTGTTGCGTGTATGTCTAAGCATGTAGCCTCAAAAGAGAACCCACAGGAGAGTTTTCTCTCGAAAGAATATGTCAGAATACCACGTTATAAGCAAATACAGTGTTGCAGAATAAAGACAAATACGTACGTATTAGAAATACTTGAACTATACTAGAAGAAATAACGCATCGTACAAAATTAACTTGTACATCCTAAACAACATCTTGTAACCTGAAAAGATTTGGTGTTGCTTGTAAGGCTAAATGTGTAGCCTCAAAAGAGAACCCACAGGAGAATTTTCTCTCTAGAAAATATGTCAGAATACCACCTTTTAAGGAAATCCCGCATCTTGTGAAATTATCTTGTTTTTCCTAAACAACATGTTGTAACTCGAAAAGCTTTGATGTTGCGTTTATGTCTAAGCGTGTAGCCTCAAAAGAAAATGAAGAGGAGAGTTTTCTCTTGAAAGTATATGTAAGAATACCACGTTATAAGAAAATACAGTGTTGCAGAGTAAAGACACATACGTACGTATTAGAAATCCTTAAAATTACGAGAAAAAATAATGCATCGTGCAAAATTATCTTGTTTTTCCTAATCAACACGTTGTAACTCGAAAAGATATGATGTTGCGTGTATGTCTAAATGTGTATCCTCAAAAGAGAACCCACAGGAGAATTTTCTCTCAAAAAATATGTCAGAATACCACGTTTTAAGGAAATACCGCATCATGCGAAATTATCTTGTTTTTCCTAAACAACACGTTGTAACTCGAAAAGCTTTAGTGTTGCGTGTATGTCTAAGCGTATAGCCTCAAAAGAGACCTCACAGGAGAGTTTTCTCTCGAAAGAATAAGTAAGAATTACACGTTATAACGGAATACAGTGTTGCAGAGTAAAAAAAAATACATACATATTAGAAATACTTTAACTTTACAAGAAGAAATAACGCATCATGCAAAATTATCTTCTTTTTCCTAAAAAACACGATATAACTCGGAAAGATTTGGTGTTGCGTGCATGACTACGCGTGTAGCCTCAATAGACAACCCATAAGAGAGTTTTCTCTTGAAAAAATATGTCAGAATACCAAGTTTTAAGGAAATCCAGCATTGTGCGAAATTATATTGTTTTTCCTAAAGAACACATTTTATCTCGAAAAGCTTTGTTGTTGCGTGTATATCTAAGTGTGTAGCCTCAGAAGAGAACACACAGGAGAGTTTTCTCTCAAAAAAATTTGTCAGAATACTACGTTTTAAGGAAATCCCGCATCGTGCGAAATTATCTTGTTTTTCCTAAACAACACATTTTAACTTGAGAAGCTTTGGTGTTGTGTGTATGTCTAAGCGTGTAGCCTCAAAAGAGAATGCACAAGAGAGTTTTCTCTCAAAAGAATATGTAAGAATACCACATTATAAGCAAATAGAGTGTTGCAGAGTAAAGACAAATACGTACTTATTAGAAATACTTAAACTTTAAGAGAAGAAATAACGCATCGTACAAAATTATCTTGTATTTCCTATACAACACGTTGTAACTAGAAAAGATTTGGTGTTGCTTGTATGTCTGAACGTGTATTCTCAAAAGAGAACCCACATGATTATTTTCTCTCGAAAAAATATGTTAGAATACAACATTTTAAGGAAATCCCTCATCGTGCGAAATTATCTTGTTTTTCCTAAACAACACGTTGTAACTCGAAAAGCTTTAGTGATGTGTTTATGTCTAATTGTGTAACCTCAAAAGAGAATGCACAGGAGAGTTTTCTCTTGAAAGAATATGTAAGAATACCACGTTATAAGGAAATACAGTGTTGCAGAGTAAAGACAAAAACGTACTTATGAGAAATACTTAAACTTTACAAGAAGGAATAACGCTTCGTGCAAAATTGTCTTGTTTTTCCTAAACAACACATTGTAATTTGAAAAGATTCAGTGTTGCGTTTATGTCTAAGCTTGTAGCCTCAAAAGAGAATGCACTTGAGAGTTTTCTCTCGAAAAAATATTTCAGAATACCACGTATTAAGGCAATACCACATCTTGCGAAATTATCTTGTTTTTCCTAAACAACATTTTTTAACTCGAAAAGCTTTGGTGTTGCGTGTATTTCTAAGTGTGTAGCCTAAAAAGAGAATGCACAGGAAAGTTTTCTCTCGAAAAAATATGTCAGAATACCACGTTTTAAAAAAATCCCGTATCATGCGAAATCATCTTGTTTTTTCCTAAATAACATGTTGTAACTCGAAAAGATTTTGTGTTGCGTGTATTTCTAAGCTTATAGCCTCAAAAGAGAACGCCCAGGAGAATTTTATCTCCAAAAAATATGTCAGAATACCACATTTTAAGGAAATCCCGCATCGTGCGAAATTATCTTCTTTTTCCTAAACAACACGATGTAACTCGAAAAGCTTTGGTGTTCCATGTATATCTAAGTGTGTAGCCTCATAAGAGAACGCACAGGAGAGTTTTCTCACGAAAGAATATGTAAGAATACCATGTTATAAGGAAATACAGTATTGCAGAGTAAAGACATATACGTATCTATTGGAAATACTTAAACTTTACAAGAAGAAATAACGCATCTTGCAAAATTATCTTGTTTTTCCTAAACAACACGTGGTAACTCAAAAAGATGTGGTTTTGCGTGTATGTCTAAGCATATAGCCTCAAAAGAGAATGCACAGGATAGTTTTCTCTCCAAAGAATATGTAAGAATACCACGTTACAAGGAAATAGAGTGTTGCAGAGTAAAGACAAATACGTACATATTAGAAATACTTAAACATTAAGAGAAGAAATAAAGCATCGTAAAAAATTATCTTGTATTTCCTAAACAACACGTTGTAACTCGAAAAGATTTGGTGTTGTGTTTATGTCTAAATGTGTAGCCTCAAAAGAGAACCCACAGGAGGATTTTCTCTCGAAAAAAATATGTCAGAATACCACGTTTTAAGTAAATCCTGCATAGTGCGAAATTATCTTGTTTTTCCTAAACAACACATTGTAACTCGAAAAGCTTTGGTGTTGCTTGTATGTCTCAGCGTGTAGCCTCAAAAGAGAACACACGGGAGAGTTTTCTCTCAAAAAAAATATGTCTAAATACCACGTTTTAAGGAAATCCTGCATCGTGCTAAATTATCTTTTTTTTTCCTAAACAACTTGTTGTAACACGAAAAGATTTGGTGTTGCGTTTTTGTCTAAGCGTGCAGCCTCAGAAGAGAATGCACAGGACAGTTTTCTCTCAAAAGAATATGTAAGAATAAAACGTTATAAGGAAATACAGTGTTGCAGATTAAAGACAAATACGTACAAATTGGAAATACTTAAACTTTACAAGAAGAAATAATACATCGTGCAAAATTACCTTGTTTTTCCTAAACAACAAGTTGTAACTCGAAAAGATTTTGTGTTACGTGTATGACTAAGCTTGTAGCCTCAAAAGAGAACGCACAGGAGAGTTTTCTCTCGAAAAAGTATTTCAGAATACCACGTTTTAAGGAAATCCCCCATCGTGCATATTTATCTTGTTTTTCCTAAACAACACGATGTAACTCAAAAAGCTTTGGTGTTGCGTGTATGTCTAAGCATGTAGCCTCAAAAGAGAACGCACAGGAGAGTTTTCTATCGAAAAAATAAATAAGAATACCACGTTTTAAGAAAATCCAGTATCGTGCGAAAGTATCTTGTTTTTCCTAAACAACTTGTTGTAACTCGAAAAGCTTTGGTGTAGCGTTTTTGTCTAAGCGTGCAGCCTCACAAGAGAATGCACAGGACAGTTTTCTCTCAAAAGAATATGTAAGAATACCACGTTATAAGGAAATACAGTGTTGCAGATTAAAGACAAATACAAACATATTGGATATACTTAAACTTTACGAGAAGAAATAACACATCGTGCAAAATTATCTTGTTTTTCTGAAATAATAAGTTGTAACACGAAAAGATTTTGTGTTGTGTGTATGTCTAAGCTTGTAGCCTCAAAAGAGAATGCCCAGGAGAGTTTTCTCTCCAAAAAATATGTCAGAATACCTTGTTTTAAGGAAATCCCGCATCTTGCGAAATTATCTTGTTTTTCCTAAACAACACGATGTAACTCGAAAAGCTTTGGTGTTCCGTGTATGTCTAAGTGTGTAGCCTCCAAAGAGAACACACAGGAGAGTTTTCTCACGAAAGAATATGTAAGAATACCATGTTATAAGGAAATACAGTATTGCAGAGTAAAGACAAATACTTACGTATTGGAAATACTTAAACTTTACACGAAGAAATAACGCATTGTGCAAAATTATCTTGTTTTTCCTAAATAACACGTGGTAACTCGAAAAGAAGTGGTGTTGTGTGTATGTCTAAGCATGTAGCCTCAAAAAAGAACGCACAGGAGAGTTTTCTTTCAAAAGAATATGTAAGAATACCACGTTACAAGGAAATACAGTGTTGCAGAGTAAAGACAAATACGTACATATTAGAAATACTTAAACATTAAGAGAAGAAATAAAGCATAGTAAAAAATTGTCTTGTTTTTCCTAAACAACACGTTGTAAATCGAAAAAAAAATTGGTGTTGCGTGTATGTCTAAGCTTGTAGCCTCAAAAGAGAATGCACAGAAGAGTATTCCCTTGAAAACATAAGTCAGAATACCACGTTTTAAGGAAATCCTGCATCGTGCGAAATTATCTTGTTTTTTCTAAACAACACGTTGTATCTCGAAAAGCTTTGGTGTAGCTTGTATGTCTCAGCGTGTAGGCTCAAAAGAGAACACACAGGAGAGTTTTCTCTCGAAAAAATATGTCAGAATACCACGTTTTAAGGAAATCCTGCATCGTGCAAAATTATCTTGTTTTTCCTAAACAACATGTTTTAACTCAAAAAGCTTTGGTGTTGCGTGTATGTCTAAGTGTTTAGCCTCAAAAGAGAATGCACAGGAGAGTTTTCTCTCTCAAGAATATGTAAGAATACCACGTTACAAGGAAATACAGTTTTGCAGAGTAAAAACAAATACGTACATATTAGACATACTTAATGTTTATAAGAAGAATTAACGCATCGTACAAAATTATCTAGTATTTCCTAAACAACACGTTGTAACTTGAAAAGATTTGGTGTGGCATGTATGTCTAAGCATGTAGCCTCAAAAGAGAACCCACAGGAGAATTTTCTCTCGTGAAAAATATGTCAGAATACCACGTTTTAAGGAAATCCTGCATCGTGCAAAATTATCTTGTTTTTCCTAAACAACACGTTGTAATTCGAAAAGCTTTGGTGTTGCGTGTATGTCTAAGCGTGTAGCCTCTAAAAATGCACAGGAGAGTTTTCTCTCGCAAGAATATGTAAGAATACCACATTATAAGGAAATACATTTTTGCAGAGTAAAGACAAATACGTACATATTAAAAATACTTAAACTTACGAGAAGAAATAACGCATCGTACAAAATTATCTAGCATTTCCTAAACAACACGTTGTAACTCGAAAAGACTTGGTGTGGCGTTTATGTCTAAGCGTGTAGCCTCAAAAAAGAACGCACAGGAGAGTTTTCTCACGAAAGAATATGTAAGAATACCACGTTACAAGGAAATAATATGTTGTAGAGTAAAGAAAATTAAGTACTTATTAGAAACACTTAAACATTAAGAGAAGAAATAAAGCATCATATAAAATTATCTTGTATTTCCTAAACAACACGTTGTAACTCGAAAAGATTTGGTGTTGCGTGTATGTCTAAGCATGTAGCCTCAAAAGAGAACGCACAGGAGAGTTTTCTCTCGAAAAAGGATTTCAGAATACCACGTTTTAAGGAAATCCAGCATCGTTCATATTTATCTTGTTTTTCCTAAACAACACGGTGTAACTCGGAAAGCTTTGGTGTTGCGTGTATGTCTAAGCATGTAGCCTCAAAAGAGAATGCACAGGAGAGTTTTCTCTCGAAAAAATATATAAGAATACCACGTTTTAAGAAAATCCAGTATCGTGTGAAAGTATCTTGTTTTTCCTAAACAACTTGTTGTAACTCGAAAAGCTTTGGTGTAGCGTTTTTGTCTAAGCGTACAGCCTCAAAAGAGAATGCACAGGACAGTTTTCTCTCAAAAGAATATGTAAGAAAACCAAGTTATAAGGAAATACAGTGTTGCAGGGTAAAGACAAATACATACTTATTGGAAATATGTAAACTTTACGAGAAGAAATAACGCATTGTGCAAAATTATCTTGTTTTTCCTAAACAACACGTTTTAACTCGAAAAGATTTTGTGTTGCGTGTATGGCTAAGGTTGTAGCCTCAAAAGAGAACGCCCAGGAGAGTTTTCTCTCCAAAAAATATGTCAGCATACTACGTTTCAAGGAAATCCCGCAACATCTGAAATTATCTTGTTTTTCTTAAACAACACGTTTTAATAGGAAAATCTTTGGTGTTGCGTGCATGTCTAAGTGTGTAGCCTCAAAAGAGAATGCACAGGAGAGTTTTCTCATGAAAGATATGTAAGAATATTCGTTATAAGGAAATACAGTATTGCAGAGTAAAGACAAATACATACGTATTGGAAATTCTTAAACTTTACAAGAAGAAATAACGCATCGTGCAAAATTATCTTGTATTTCCTAAACAACACGTGGTAACTCGAAAAGATGTGGTGTCGCGTGTACGTCAAAGCATGTAGCCTCAAAAAAGAATGCACAGGAGAGTTTTCTCTCGAAAGAATATGTAAGAATACCATGTTACAAGGAAATGCAGTGTTGCAGATTAAAGACAAATACGTACGTATTAGAAATACTTAAACATTAAGAGAAGAAATAAAGCATCGTGCTAAATTATCTTGTTTTTCCTAAACAACACGTTGTAACTCGAAAAGATTTTGTGTTGTGTGTATGTCTAAGGATGTAGCCTCAAAAGGGAACGCACAGGAAAGTTTTCTCAAAAAGATATGTCAGAATACCAGGATTTAAGGAAATCCCGCATCGTACGAAATTATCTTGTTTTTTCTTAAACAACACGTTGTAACGCGAAAAGCTTTGGTGTTGCATGTATGTCTAAGCGTGTAGCCTAGGACTAGAACGCACAGGAGAGTTTTCTCTGGAAAGAATATAGAAGAATACCATGTTATAAGGAAATACAGTGTTGCAGAATAAAGACAAATATGTACGTAAAGGAAATACTTAAACTTTACGAGAAGAAATAAGGCATCATACAAAATTATCTAGTATTTCCTAAAAAACATGTTGTAACTCGAAAAGATTTGGTGTTGATGTATGTCTAAGCATGTAGACACAAAAGAGAACACACAGGAGAGTTTTCTCTCGAAAAAATATGTCAGAATACCACGTTTTAAGGAAATCCTGCATCTTGCGAAATTATTTGCTTTTCCTAAACAACACGTTGTAACTCGAAAAGCTTTGGTGTAGCTTGTATGTCTCAGCGTGTAGCCTCAAAAGAGAACACACAGGAGAGTTTCCCCTCGAAAAAAAATGTCAGAATACCAAGTATTAAGGAAATCCTGCATCGTGCGAAATTATCTTTTTTTTTTTCCTAAAAAACTTGTTGTAACTCAAAAAGCTTTGGTGTTGCGTTTTTGTCTAAGTGTGCAGCCTCAAAAGAGGACACACAGGACAGTTTTATCTCAAAAGAATATGTAAGAATACCACGTTATAAGGAAATACAGTGTTGCAGATTAAAGACAAATATGTACATATTGGAAATACTTAAACTTTCCAAGAAGAAATAACGCATCGATCAAAATTATCTTGTTTTTCCTAAACAACACGTAACTCGAAAAGATTTTGTGTTACATGTATGTCTAAGCTGGTACCCTCAAAAGAGAATGCACAGGAGAGTTTTCTCTGGAAAAAATATGTCAGAATACCATGTTTTAAGGAAATCCCGCATCATCGTGCTAAATTATCTTTTTTTTTCCTAAACAACAGGATGTAACTCGAAAATCTTTGGTGTTGCGTGTATGTCTAAGGGTGTAGCCTCAAAAGAGAACGCACAGGAGAGTTTTCTCTCAAAAGAATATGTAAGAATACCACGTTACAAGGAAATAGAGTGTTGCAGAGTAAAGACAAATATGTACATATTAGATATACTTAAACATTAAGAGAAGAATTAAAGCATCGTGCAAAATTATCTTGTTTTTCCTAAACAACTTGTTGTAACTCGAAAAGCTTTGGTGTAGCGTTTTTGTCTAAGCGTGCAGCCTCAAAAGAGAACGCACAGGACTGTTTTCTCTCAAAAGAATATGTAAGAATACCACGTTATATGTAAGAATTAAAACATCGTGCAATATTATCTTGTTTTTCCTAAACAACTTGTTGTAACTCGAAAAGCTTTGGT
The DNA here is from genome assembly GCF_947179515.1 of Apodemus sylvaticus. Classification (NCBI taxonomy): domain Eukaryota; kingdom Metazoa; phylum Chordata; class Mammalia; order Rodentia; family Muridae; genus Apodemus; species Apodemus sylvaticus. Next base: position 24,514 of record NW_026263114.1, on the reverse strand, counting down.
GTAGCGTTTTTGTCTAAGCGTGTAGCCTCAAAAGAGAATGCACAGGAGAGTTTTCTCTCAAAAGAATATGTAAGAATACAACGTTATAAGGAAATACAGTCTTGAGGATTAAAGACAAATACATACATATTGGAAATACTTAAACTTTATGAGAAGAAATAACGCATCATGCAAAATTATCTTGTTTTTCCTAAATAACACATTGTAACTCGAAATGATTTTGTCTTGCGTGTATGTCTAAGCTTGTAGCCTCAAAAGAGAACGCCCAGGAGAGTTTTCTCTCCAAAAAATATGTCAGAATACCTTGTTTTAAGGAAATCCTGCATTGTATGATATTATCTTGTTTTTCTTAAACAACACGTTGTAACGCGAAAAGCTTTGGTGTTGAATGTATGTCTAAGTGTGTAGCCTCAAAAGAGAATGCACAGGAGAGTTTTCTCATGAAAGAATATGTCAGAATACAATGTTTTAAGGAAATCATGCATCCTGCGAATTTATCTTTTTTTTTTCCTAAACAACTTGTTGTATCTCGAAAAGCTTTGGTGTTGCGTATTTCTCTAAGCGTGCAGCCTCAAAAGAGAACGCACAGGAGAGTTTTCCGTCGAAAAAATATGTAAGAGTACCACGTTATAAGGAAATACATTGTTGCAGAGTAAAGACAAATACGTACATATTGGAAATACTTAAACTTTACGAGAAGAAATAACGCATCCTGCAAAATTATCTTGTTTTTCCAAAACAACGCATTGTATCTCGAAACGATTGGTTGTGGCGTGTACGTCTAAACATGTAGCCTCAAAAGAGAACCCACAGGGGAATATTCTTTCGTCAAAATTTGTCAGAATACCACGTTTTAGGGAAATCCCGCATTGTGCGAAGTTATCTTATTTTTCCTAAACAACACGTTGTAACTCTAAAAGCTTTGGTGTTGTGTGTATGTCTAAGCGTGTAGCCTCAAAAGAGAACACACAAGAGAGTTTTCTCTCTTAAGAATACGTAAGAATACCACGTTTTAAGGAAATACAGTGTTTCAGAGTAAAGAAAAATGCGTACCTATTAGATATACTTAAACTTTACAGGAAGAAAAACGCATCGTAAAAAATTATCTTGTATTTCCAAAACAACACGTTGTAACTCGAAAAGATTAGGTCTTGTGTGTATTTCTAAATGTGTTGCCTCAAAAGATAACCCACAGAAGAATTTTCCCTCGAAAAAATATGCCAGAATACCACATTTTAAAGAAATCCTGCATCGTGCGGAATTATCTTGTTTTTCCTAAACAACACGTTGTAACTCGAAAAGCCTTGGTATTGTGTGTATGTTTTAGCATGTAGCCTCAAAAGTAAACGCACAGGAGAGTATTCTCTCGAAAGAAAATGTAAGAATACCACGTTATAAGGAAATAGAGTGTTGCAGAGTAAAGATAAATACATACGTATTAGAAATACTTAAACTTTAGGAGAAGAATAACACATCGTACAAAATTATCTTGTATTTCCTAAATAACTCGTTGTAACTCGAAAAGATTTGGTGTTGCATGTATGTCTAAATGTGTAGCCTCAAAAAAGAACGCACAGAAGAGTTTTCTCACGAAAAAATATGTCAGACTACAACGTTTTAAGGAAATGCCGCATTGTGAAAATTATCTTGTTTTTCTTAAACAACACGTTGTAACTCGAAAAGCTTTGGTGTTGCGTGTATGTCTAAGCGTGTAGCATCAAAAGAGAATGCAGAGGAGAGTTTTCTCTCGAAAAAATGTCAGAATACCACGTTTTTAGGAAATCCCGCATCGTGCGAAATTATGTTGTTTTTCCTAAATGACATGTTGTAACTCGAAAAGCTTTGGTGTTGCGTGTATGTCTAAGTGTGTAGCCTCAAAAGAGAACGCACAGGAGAGTTTTCATTCGAAAGAATATGTTAGAAACCACATTATAAGGAAATACAGTGTTGCTGAGTAAAGACAAATACCTAAGTATTAGAAATACTTAAACTTTATGAGAAGAAATAACGCATCGTACAAAATTATCTTGTATTTCCTAAACAACACGTTGTAACTCGAAAAGATTTGGTTTTGTGTGTATATCTAAACGTGTAGCCTCAAAAGAGAACCCACAGGAGAATTTTTTCTCGAAAAAATATGTCAGAATACCACGTTTTAAGGAAATCCTGCATCATGCGAAATAATCTTGTTATCCTAAACAACACATTGTAACTCGAAAAGCTTTGGTGTTTCTTGTATGTCTCAGCGTGTAGCCTCAAATGAGAACGCACAGGAGATTTTTCTCTCTAATAAATATGTCAGAATACAACGTTTTAAGGAAATTATATATTTTTCCTAAACGACTTTTTGTAACTCGAAAAGCTTTGGTGTTGCATTTTTGTCTAAGCGTGCAGCCTCAAAAGAGAAGGCACAGGAGAGTTTTCTCTCTAAAGAATATGTAAGAATACCACATTATAAGGAAATACAGTGTTGCAGAATAAAGACAAATATGTATGTATTGGAAATACTTAAAGTTTACGAGAAGAAATAACGCATCGTACAAAATTTTCTGGTTTTTCCTAAAGAACACGTTGTAACTCGAAAACATTTTGTGTTACGTGTATGTCTAAGCTTGTAGCCTTAAAAGAGAACGCACAGGAGAGTTTATTCTCGCAAAAACAACTCAGAATACCACGTTTTGAGGAAATCCTGCATAGTGCAAAATTATCTTGTACTTACTAAACACGTTGTAATTCAAAAATATTGGGTGTTGCGTGTATGTCTAAGTGTGTAGCCTCAAAAGAGAACGCACAGGAGAATTTTCTCTCGAAAGAATATGTAAGAATACCACATTATAAGGAAATACAGTGTTGCAGATAAAAGACAAATATGTACGTATTACAAATACTTAAACTTTATGAGAAGAAATAATGCATCGTAAAAAAATTACCTTGTATTTCCTAAACAACACGTTGTAACTCGAAACGATTTGGTGTTGTGTGTATGTCTAAATGTGTTGCCTCAAAAGAGAACACATAGGAGAATTTTCTCTCGAAAAAATATGTCAGAATACCACGTTTTAAGGAAATCCTGCATCGTGCGAAATTATCTTGTTTTTCCTAAACAACATCTTGTAACTCGAAAAGCTTTGGTATTGCTTGTATGTCTCACCGTGTAGCCTCAAAAGAGAATGCACAGGAGAGTTTTCGCTCGAAAAATATGTCAGAATACAACGTTTTAAGTATATCCTGCATCGTGCGAAATTGTTTTTTTTTCCCTAACCAACTTGTTGTAACTCGAAAATCTTTGGTGTTGCGTTTTTGTCTAAGCGTGCAGCCTCAAAAGAGAAGGCACAGGAGAGATTTCTCTCGAAAGAATATTTAAGTATACGATGTTATAAGAAAATACAGTGTTGCAGAGTAAAGACAAATACATACATATTGGAAATACTAAAACTTTACGAGAAGAAATAACGCATTGTGCAAAATTATCTGGTTTTTCCTAAACAACACATTGTAACTCGAAAAGATTTTGTGTTACGTGTATGTCTAAACTTGTAGCCTCAAAAGAGAAAGCACAGGAGAGTTTTATCTCAAAAAAATATGTCAGAATACCACGTTTTAAGGAAATCCTGCTTCGTGCGAAATTATCTTGTTTTTCCAAAACAACACGATATAACTCAACAAGCTTTGGTTTTGCATGTATGTCTAACTGTGTAGCCTCAAAAGAGAATGCACAGGAGAGTTTTCTCTCGAAAAAATAAGTCAGAATACCACGTTTTAAGGAAATCCCGCATCGTGCCAAATTATTTTGTGTTTCCTAAACAACACGTTGTAACTCGAAAAACTTTGGTGTTGCGTGTATGTCTAAGGGTGCAGCCTCAAAGGAGAACGCACAGGAGAGTATTCTCTCGAAAGAAAATATAAGAATACCAGGTTATGAGGAAATACAGTGTTGCAGAGTAAAGACAAATACGTACTTATTAGAAATACTTAAACTTTATGAGAAGAAATAACACATCGTATAAAATCATCTTGTATTTCCTAAACAACTCGTTGTAACTCGAAAAGATTTGGTGTTGCGTGTATGTCTAAATGTGTAGCCTCAAAGGAGAATGCACAGGAGAGTTTTCTCACGAAAAAATATGTCAGAATACAACCTTTTAAGGAAATGCCGCATCATGAAAATCACCTTGTTTTTCTTAAACAACACGTTGTAACTCGAATAGCTTTGGTGTTGCTTGTATGTCTCAGCGTGTAGCCTCAAAAGAGAATGCACAGGAGAGTTTTCTATCGAAATAATATGTCAGAAAACCATGTTTTAAGGAAATCCTGCATCGTGTGAAATTATCTTGATTTTCCTAAACAACACGTTGTAACTCGAAAAGCCTTGGTGTTGCGTGTATGTCTCAGCGTGTAGCCTCAAAAGAGAATGCACAGGAGAGTTTTCTATCGAAATAATATGTCAGAAAACCACGTTTTAAGGAAATCCTGCATCGTGTGAAATTATCTTGTTTTTCCTAAACAACACGTTGTAACTCGAAAAGCCTTGGTGTTGCGTGTATGTCTAAGCGTGTAGCCTCAAAAGAGAATGCACAGGAGAGTTTACTCTCGAAAAATATATCAGAATAGCACGTTTTGAGAAAATCCCGCATCGTGCAAAATTATCTTGTTTTTCTAAAACAACACGTTGTAACTTGAAAAGCTATGGTGCTGCGTGTATGTCTAAGCGTGCAGTCTCAAAAGGGAACGCACAGGAGAGTTTTTTCTCAAAAGAATATGTAAGAATACGACATTATGAGGAAATACAGTGTTGCAGATTAAAGACAAATAAGTATGTATTGGAAATACTTAAACTTTACGAGAAGAAATAACGCATTGCGAAAAATTATCTGGTTTTTCCGAAACAACACGTTGTAACTCAAAAGGATTTTGTGTTGTGTGTATGTCTAAGCTTGTAGGCTCAAAAGAGAACGCATAGGAGAGTTTTCTCTCCAAAAAATTTGTCAGAATACCACGTTTTAAAAAAATCCCGTATCGTGAGAAATTATCTTGTTTTTCTTAAACAACATGCTGTAACTCGAAAAGCTTTGGTGTTGCGTGTATGTCTAAGTGTGTAGCCTCAAAAGAGAACACACAGAAGAGTTTTTTCTTGAAAGAATATGTAAAAATACCACGTTATAAGGAAATACAGTGTTGCAGAGTAAAGACAAATACGTACGTATTGGAAATACTTAAACTTTATGAGAAGAAATAATGCATCGTGCAAAATTATCTTGTTTTTACTAAACACGTTGTAACTCGAATAGATTTGGTGTTGCGTGTATGTCTAAGCGTGTAGCCTCAAAAGAGACAGCACAGTAGAGTTTTATCTCGAAGAAATAATGCATTGTACAAAATTATCTTGTATTTCCTAAACAACAAGTTGTACCTTGAAAAGATTTGTTGTGGCGTGAATGTTTAAGCATTTAGCTTCAAAAGAGAACGCACAGGAGAGTTTTCTGTCGAAAGTATCTCAAACAAATATGTCAGAATACCACGTTTTAAGGAAATCCTGCATCGTGCGAAATTATCTTGTTTTTCCTAAACAACATGTTTTAACTCGATAAGCTTTGGTGTTGCGTGTATGTCTAAGGGTGTAGCCTCAAAAGAGAATGCACAGGAGAGTTTTCTCTCACAAGAATATGTAAGAATAGCACGTTACAAGGAAATACAGTTTTGCAGAGTAAAGACAAATACGTACATATTAGAAATACTTAAACTTTATGAGAAGAAATAACGAATCGTACAAAATTATCTTGTATTTCCTAAACAACACGTTGTAACTCGAAAAGATTTGTTTTGGCGTGAATGTCTAAGCATTTAGCCTCAAAAGAGAACGCACATGAGAGTTTTCTGTTGAAAACATATGTCAGAATACCAAGTTTTAAGGAAATCCTGGATCGTGCGAAATTATCTTGTTTTTCTTAAACAACACATTGTAACTCGAAAAGCTTTGGTGTTGCGTGTATGTCTAAGCGTGTAGCCTCAAAAGAGAATGCACAGGAGCATTTTCTCTCAAAACAATATGTAAGAATACCAAATTATAAAGAAATACAGTGTTGTAGAGTAAAGACAAATACGTACATATTAGAAATACTTAAACTTTACGAGAAGAAATAACGCATCATGCAAAATTATCTAGTTTTTTTCTAAACAACATGTTGTAACTCAACAACCTTTGGTGTTGCGTGTATGTCTAAGCGTGTAGCTTCAAAAGAGAATGCACAGGAGAGTTTTCTCTCGAAAGAATATGTAAGAAAACCACGTTATAAGGAAATACAGTGTTGAAGAGTAAAGACAAAAACGTAGGTATTGGAAATACTTAAACTATATGAGTAGAAATAACGCATCGTGCAAAATTATATTGTTTTTCCTAAACAACACATTGTAACTAGAAAAGATTTGGTTTTGCGTGTATGTCTAAATGTGTAGCTTCAAAAGAGAACCCACAGGAGAATTTTCTCTCGAAAAAATATGTCAGAATACCACGTTTTAAGGAAATACCGCATCATGCAAAATTATCTTGTTTTTCCTAAACAACATGTTGTAACTCGAAAATCTTTGGTGTTGCGTTTATGTCTAAGCATGTAGCCTCAAAAGAGAATGCACAGGAGAGTTTTCTCTCGAAAGAATATGTACGAATTCCTCGTTATAACGGAATACAGTGTTGCAGAGTAAAAACATATAAGTACGTATTAGAAATACTTAAACTTTACAAGAAGAAATAACGCATCATGTGAAATTATCTTGTTTTTCCTAAACAACACGTTGTAACTCGAAAAGCTTTGGTGTTGCGTGTATGTCTAAGCGTGTAGCCTCAAAAGGGAACGCAAGGAGGGTTTTCTCTCAAAAAAATACGTCAGAATACCACATTTTAAGGAAATCCAGCATTGTGCGAAATTATCTTGTTTTTCCTAAACAACACGTTTTAACTCGAAAAGCTTTGTGCTGCATGTATGTCTAAGTGTGTAGCCTCAGAAGAGAATGCACAGGAGAGTTTTCTCTCGAAACAATATGTCAGAATACCATGTTACAAGGAAATACAGTGTTGTAGAGTAAAGACAAATACGTACGTATTAGAAATATTTAAACTTTATGAGAAGAAATAATGCTCCGTACAAAATTATCTTGTATTTCCTAAACAACAAGTTGAAATTCGAAAAGATTTGGAGTTGCGTGTATGTCTAAGCTTGTAACCGAAAAAGAGAACGCACAGGAGAGTTTTCTCTCGAAAAAATCTGTCAGAGTACCTCGTTATAAGGAAATACAGTGTTGCAGAATAAAGACAAATATGCACCTATTGGAAATACTTAAACTTTACGAGAAGAAATAATGCATCGTGCAAAATTATCTTGTTTTTCCTAAACAACACGTTGTAACTCGAAAGGATTTGATGTAACGTGTATGTCTAAGCTGGTAGCCTCAAAAGAGAACGCACAGGAGTGTTTTCTCTCGAAAAAATATGTCAGAATACCACGTTTTAAAAAAATCCCGCATCGTGAGAAATTATCTTGTTTTTCTTAAACAACATGTTGTAACTCGACAAGCTTTGGTGTTGCGTGTATGTCTACGTGTGTAGCCTCAAAAGAGAACGCAAAGGAGAGTTTTCTCTCCAAAGAATATGTAAGAATACCACGTTACAAGGAAATACAGTGTTGCAGGTAAAGACAAATGCGTATGTATTAGAAATACTTAAACTTTACCAGAATAAATAACACATCATACAATATTATCTTGTTTTTCTTAAACAACACGTTGTAACTCGATAGGATTTGGTGTTGCGTGTATGTCTAAGCCTGTAGCCTCAAAAGCGAATGCACAGGAGAGTTTTCTCTCGAAAAAAATATGTCAGAATACACGCTTTTAGGAAATCCCGCATCCTGCGGAATTATCTTGTTTTTCCTAAACGTTGTAACTCGAAAAGATTTGGTGTTGAGTGTATGTCTAAGCTTCTAGCCTCAAAAGAGAACACACAGGAGAGTTTTCTCTCGAAAAAACATGTCAGAATACCCCATTATAAGGAAATCGCTCATCGTGCGAAATTATGTTGTTTTTCCTAAACAACACGGTGTAACTTGTAAAGCTTTGGTGTTGCGTGTATGTCTAAGTGTGTAGCCTCAGACGAGAACACACAGAAGAGTTTTCTCTCGAAAGAATATGTAAGAATACCCCGTTACAAGGAAAGACAGTGTTGCATATTAAAGACATATACATACATATTGGAAATACTTAAACTTTATGAGAAGAAATAACGCATCGTGCAAGATTATCTAGTTTTTCCTAAATAACACGTTTTAACTAGAAAAGATTTTGAGTTGCGTGTATGTCTAAGCATCTAGCCTCAAAAGAGAACGCACAGGAGAGTTTTCTCTCGAAAAAACATGTCAGAATACCCCGTTTTAAGGAAATTGCTCATCGTGCGAAATTATCTTGTTTTTCCTAAACAACAAGTTTTAACTCGAAAAGCTTCGGTGTTGCATGCATGTTTAATCGTGTAGCCTCAAAAGAGAACGCACAGGAGCATTTTCTCTTGAAATAATATGTAAGAATACCACGTTATAAGCAGATACAGTGTGGCAGAGTAAAGACAAATATGTACGTATTAGAAATACTTAAACTTTACGAGAAGAAATGACACATCGTAAAAAATTATCTTGTATATCCTAAACAACACATTGTATCCTGAAAAGATTTGGTGTTGCTTGTAAGCCTAAATGTGTAGCCTCAAAAGAGAACCCACAGGAGAATTTTCTCTCAAAAAATATGTCAGAATACCACGTTTTAAGGAGATCCCGCATCATGTGAAATTATCTTATTTTTCCTACCAACACGTTGTAACTCGAAAAGCTTTGGTGTTGCGTGTATGTCTAAGCGTGTAGCTTCAAAGGAGAACGAAGAGGAGAGTTTTCTCTCGAAAGAATATGTAAGAATACCACGTTATAAGGAAATACAGTGTTGCAGCATAAAGACAAGTACGTACGCATTAGAAATATTTAAAATTTACGAGAAGAAATAAAGCATCGTGCAAAATTATCTTGTTTTTCCTAAACAACACGTTGAAACTAGAAAGGATTTGGTGTTGCATGTATGTCTAAATGTGTAGCCTCAAAAGGGAAAGCACAGGAGAATTTTCTCTCGAAATAATATGTCAGAATACTACGTTTTAAGGAAATACCGCATCATGCGAAATTATCTTGTTTTTCCTAAACAACACGTTGTAGCTCGAAAATCTTTGGAGTTGCGTTTCTGTCGAAGCATGTAGCCTCAAAAGAGAACGCACAGGAGGGTTTTCTCTGGAAAGAATATGTAGGGATTCCACGTTATAACAGAATACAGTGTGGCAGAGTAAAAACAAATAAGTACATATTGGAAATACTTAAACTTTAAGAGAAGAATTAACACATCATGCAAAATTATCTTGTATTTCCTAAACAACACCTTGTAACTCGAAAAGATTTGATGTTCCGTGTATGACTAAGCATGTAGCCTCAAAAGAGAATGCCCAGGAGAGTTTTCTCTTGAAAAAATATGTCAGAATACCACGTTTTAAGGAAATCCCGCAGTGTGCGAAATAATCTTGTTTTTCCTAAACAACATGTTTTAACTCGAAAAGCTTTCTATTGCGTGTATGTGTAAGTGTGTACCCTCAGAAGAGAATGCACAGGAGAGTTTTCTCTCGAAAGAATGTGTAAGAATACCACGTTATAAGGAAATACAGTGTTGCAGAGTAAAGACAAATATGTACATATTAGAAATACTGAAAATTTACGAGAAGAAATAATGCATCGTGCAAAATTATCTTGTTTTTCCTAAACAACACGTTGTAAGTCGAAAAGATTTGGTGTTGCGAGTATGTCTAAGCATGTAGCCTCAAAAGAGAATGCACATGAGAGTTTTCTTTCAAAAAATATGTCAGAAAACCACGTTTTTAGGAAATCCCGCATCGTGTGGAATTATCTTGTTTTTCCTAAACGTTGTAACTCGAAAAGCTTTGGTGTTGCATGTATGTCTAAGCCTCTAGCCTCAAAAGAGAACGCACAGGAGAGTTTTCTATCGAATAAACATGTCAGAATACCCCGTTTTAAGGAAATCACTCATCGTGCGAAATTATCTTGTTTTTCCTTAACAACAAGGTGTAACTTGAAAAGCTTTGGTGTTGCATGTATGTCTAAGTGTGTAGCCTCAGACGAGAACGCACAGGAGAGTTTTCTCTCGAAAGAATATGTAAGAATACCCCATTACAAGGAAATACAGTGTTGCATATTAAAGACATATACGTACATATTGGAAATACTTAAACTTTATGAGAAGAAATAACGCAACGTGCAAAATTATCTAGTTTTTCCTAAATAACACGCTGTAACTCGAAAAGATTTTGTGTTGCGTGTATGTCTAAGCTTCTAGTCTTAAAAGAGAATGCACAGGAGAGTTTTCCCTCGAAAAAACATGTCAGAATAGCCCATTTTAAGGAAATTGCTCGTCTTACGAAATTATCTTTTTTTTTTTCCTAAACAACAACTTTTAACTCGAAAAGCTTTGGTTTTGCGTGTATGTCTAGGCGTGTATCCTCAAAAGAGAATGCACAGGAGCATTTTCTCTCAAAAAAATATGTAAGAATACCACGTTATGAGCAAATACAGTGTTGAAGAGTAAAGACAAATACGTACATATTAGAAATACTTAAAATTTACGAGAAGAAATAACGCATCGTACAAAATTATCTTGTATATCCTAAACAACACATTGTAACCTAAAAAGATTTGGTGTTGCTTGTAAGTCTAAATGTGTAGCCTCAAAAGAGAACCCACAGGAGAATTTTCTCTCGAAAAAATATGTCAGAATACCACGTTTTAAGGAAATCCTGCATCGTGCGAAATTATCTTGTTTTTCCTAAACAACACGTTGTAACTCGAAAAGATTTGTTGTTGCGAGTATATCTAAGCGTGTGGCCTCAAAAGAGAACGCACAGTAGAGTTTTCTCTCGAAAAAATATGTCAGAATACCACGTTATTAGGAAATCCTTCATAGTGCGAAATTATTTTGTTTTTCCTAAAGAACACGTTGTAACTGGAAAAGCTTTGGTGTTGCGTGTATGTTTAAGTGTGTAGCCTCAGAAGCGAACGCACAGGAGAGTTTTCTCTCGAAAGAATATGTAGGAATACCCTGTTACAAGGAAACACAGTGTTGCATATTAAAGATAAATACATACATATTGGAAATACTTAAACTTTATGAGAACAAATAACGCATCATGCAAAATTATCTTGTTTTTCCTAAATAACACGATGTAACTCGAAAAGATTTGGTGTTTCGTGTATGCCTAAGCTTCTAGCCTCAAAAGAGTACGCACAGGAGAGTTTTCTCTCGAAAAAACATGTCAGAATACCCCGTTTAAAGAAATTGCAGTTCGTGTGAAATTATCTTCTTTTTCCTAAACAACACCTTGTAACTTGAAAAGTTTTGGTGTTGTGTGTATGTCTAAGCGTGTAGCCTCAAAAGAGAACGCGGAATAGAGTTTTCTGCCGAAAGAATATGAAAGAATATCATGTTATAAGCAAATACAGTGTTGCTCAGTAAAGACAAATACGTACATACTAGAAATACTTAAACTTTATGAGAAGAAATAACGCATAATATATACAAGATATATTATCTTGTATATCCTAAACAACACGTTGTACCCTGAAAAGATTTGGTGTTGCTTGTAAGTCTAAATGTGTAGCCTCAAAAGAGAACCCACAGGAGAATTTTCTCTCGAAAAAATATGTCAGAATACCACGTTTTAAGGAAATCCTGCATCGTGCGAAATTATCTTGTTTTTCCTAAACAACACGTTGTAACTCGAAAAGATTTGTTGTTGCTTGTAAGTCTAAATGTGTAGCCTCAAAAGAGAACCCACAGGAGAATTTTCCCTCGAAAACATATGTCAGAATACCACGTTTTAAGGAAATCCCGCATCGTGCTAAATTATCTTGTTTTTCCTAAACAACAAGTTGTAACTCGAAATGCTTTGATGTTCCGTGTATGTCTAAGCGTGTACCCTCAAAAGAGAATGAAGCGGAGAGTTTTCTCTTGAAAGAATATGCAAGAATACCTCATCATGTTAAAATACAGTGTTGCAGAGTAAAGACAAATACGTAAGTATTATAAATACTTAAAATTTACGAGAAGAAATAATGTATCATGAAAATGTTCCTTTTTTTTTCCCTAAACAACACGTTGTAACTCAAAAAGATTTGGTGTTGCATGTATGTCTAAATGTTTAGCCTCAAAAGAGAACCCACAGGAGAATTTCCTCTCAAAAAAAAATGTCAGAATACCAAGGTTTAAAGAAATACCGCATTATGCGAAATTATCTTGTTTTTCCTAAACAACACGTTGTAATTCGAAAAACTTTGATGTTGCGTGTATGTCTAAGCGTGTAGCCTCAAAATAGAGCCCACAGGAGAGATTTCTCTCGAAAGAATATGTAAGAATTCCAAGTTATAATGGAATACAGTGTTGCAGAGTAAAGACAATTTCGTACGTATTAGAAATACTTAAACTTTACGAGAAGAAATAACGCATCATGCAAAATTATCTTGTTTTTCCTAATCAACACGTTGTAACTCGAAAAGATTTGGTGTTGCGTGTATGACTAAGCGTGTAGCCTTAAAAAAGAACGCACAGGAGAGATTTCTCTCAAAAAATATGTCAGAATACCACGTTTAAAGGAAATCCAGCATTGTGCGATATTATCTTTTCTTTCCTAAACAACACGTTTTAAATCGAAAAGCTTTGGTGTTGCGTGTATGTCTAACAGTGTAGCCTCAGAAGTGAATGCACAGGAGAGTTTTCACTCGAAAGAATATGTCAGAACACCATGTTACAAGGAAATACAGTGTTGCAGAATAAAGACAAATACGTACGTATTAGAAATACTTAAACGTTACGAGAAGAAATAACTCATCGTACAAAATTATTTGTATTTCCTAAACAACACGTTGTAACTCAAAAAGATGTGGAGTTGGATGTATGTCTAAGCATGTAGCCTCAAAAGAGTACACACAGGAGAGTTTTCACTCGAAAGAATATGTAAGAATACCACATTATAAGGAGATACAGTATTGCAGATTAAAGACAAATACATACATATTGGAAATACTTAAACTTTATGAGAAGAAATAACGCATCGTGCAAAATTATCTTGTTTTTCCTAAATAACACGATGTACCTCGAAAAGATTTGGTGTTGCGTGTATGTCTAAGCTTCTAGCCTCAAAAGAGTATGCACAGGAGAGTTTTCTCTCGAAAAAACATGTCAGAATACCCCGTTTTAAGGAAATCGCAGATCGTGTTAAATTATCTTCTTTTTCATAATCAACACCTTGTAACTTGAGAAGTTTTGGTGTTGCGTGTATGTCTAAGCTTGTAGCCTCAAAAAAGAACGCACAAGAGAGTTTTCACTCGAAAGAATATGTAAGAATACCACGTTATAAGGAAATACAATATTGCAGATTAAAGACAAATACGTACGTATTAGAAATACTTAAACTTTACGAGAAGAAATAATGCATCGTGCAAAATTATCTTGTTTTTCCTAAATAACACGTTGTAACTCGAAAAGATTTGGTGTTGCATGTATGCCTAAACTTCTAGGCTCAAAAGAGAATGCACAGGAGAATTTGCTTTCGAAAAAACATGTCAGAATACCCCGTTTTAAGGAAATTACGCATTGTGCGAAATTATCTTGTTGTTCCTAAACAACACGTTGTAACTTGAAAAGCTTTGATGTTGCGTGTATGTGTAAGCGTGTAGCCTCAAAAGAGAACGAAGAGGAGATTTTTCTCTCTTAAGAATATGGAAGAATACCACGTTGTAAGGAAATACAGTGTTGCAGAGTAAAGACAAATACGTACGTATTAGAAATACTTAAAATTTTAGAGAAGAAATAATGCATCGTGCAAAATTATCTTGTTTTTCCAAACAACACGTTGTAACTCGAAAAGATTTGGCGTTGCGTGTATGTCTAAATGTGTATCCTTAAAAGAGAACCCACAGGAGAATTTTCTCTCAAAAAAATATGTCAGAATACCACGTTTTATGGAAATATCGCATCGTGCGAAATTATCTTGTTTTTCCTAAAGAACACGTTGTAACTCGAAAAAATTTGGTGTTGTGTGTATGTCTAAGCATGTAGCCTCAAAAGAGAACGCACAGGAGAGTTTTCTCTCGAAAGAATATGTAAGAATTCCAGGTTATAACGGAATACAGTATTGCAGAGCAAAAACAAATACGTACATATTAGAAATACTTAAACTTTACGAGAAGAAATAACGCTCCGTACAAAATTATCTTGTAATTTCCTAAACAACAAGTTGAAATTCGAAAAAATTTGGTGTTGCGTGTATGTCTAAGCTTGTAGCCACAAAAGAGAATGCAAAGGATAGTTTTCTATCGAAAAATTATGTCAGAATACCACGTTATAAGGAAATTCCGCATCATGCGAAATTATCTTGTTTTTCCTAAACAATACGTTGTAACTCGAAAAGATTTGGTGTTGCGTGTATGTATAAGGGTGCAGCCTCAAAAGAGAATGAACAGGAGAGGTTTCTCTCGAAAGAATATGTAAGAATACCACGTTTTAAGGAAATCCCGCATCTTGCGAAATTATCTTGTTTTTCCTTAACAACACGTTGTAACTCGAAAAGTTTTGGTGTTGCGTGTATGTCTAAGCATGCAGCCTCAAAAGAGAACGCATAGGAGAATTTTCTCTCGAAAGAATATGTAAAAATACAACGTTATAAGGAAATACAGTGTTGCAGAGTAAAGGCAAATACGTACATATTGGAAATACTTAAACTTTATGAGAAGAAATAATGCTCCGTACAATATTATCTTGTATTTCCTAAACAACAAGTTGAAATTCGAAAAGATTTGGTGTTGCCTGTGTGTCTAAGCTTGTAGCCGCAAAAGAGAATGCACAGGAGAGTTTTCTCTCGAAAAAATATGTCAGAATACCACGTTTTAAGGAAATCCCGCATGGTGCGAAATTATCTTGTTTTTCCTAAACAACACGTTGTAACTCGAAAAGCTTTGGTGTTGCGTGTATATCTAAGGGTGCAGCCTCAAAAGAGAATGACAGGAGAGTTTTCTATCGAAAAAATATATGAGAATACCACGTTAAAAGGAAATAGATTGTTGCAGAGTAAAAACAAATACGAACGTATTAGAAATACTTAAACTTTACGAGAAGAAATAACTCATCCTACAAAATTATCATGTATTTCCTAAACAACATGTTGTACCTCGAAAAGATTTGGAGTTGCATGTATGTCTAAGCATGTAGCTCAAAAGAGAACGCACAAGAGAGTTTTCCCTCGAAAGAATATGTAAGAATACCATGTTATAAGGAAATACAGTGTTGCAGATTAAAGACAAATACGTACGTATTAGAAATACTTAAAATTACGAGAAGAAATAACGCAACGTAAATTATTATCTTGTATTTCCTAAACAACACGTTGTAACCTGAAAAGATTTGGTGTTGCTTGTAAGTCTATATGTGTAGCCTGAAAAGAGAACCCACAGGAGAATTTTCTCTTGAAAAAATATGTCAGAATACCAACTTTTAAGGAAATCCCGCATCGTGCGAAATTATCTTTTTTTTTTTCCTAACAACACGTTGTAACTCTAAAAGCTTTGGTGATGCCTGTATGTCTAAG
Organism: Apodemus sylvaticus; assembly: GCF_947179515.1. Classification (NCBI taxonomy): domain Eukaryota; kingdom Metazoa; phylum Chordata; class Mammalia; order Rodentia; family Muridae; genus Apodemus; species Apodemus sylvaticus. Next base: position 8,790 of record NW_026263114.1, on the reverse strand, counting down.
CGTTTAGCCTCAAAAGAGAACACACAGGAGAGTTTTCTCTCTAAAGAATATGTAAGAATACCACTTTACAAGGAAATACAGTGTTGCAGAGTAAAGACAAATACGTAAGTATTAGAAATACTTAAATATTGCGAGAAGAAATAAAGCATCGTAAAAAATTATCTTGTATTTCCTAAACAAAACGTTGTAACTCGAAAAGATTTGGTGTTGTGTGTATGTCTAAAAAATATGTCAGAATAATACGTTGTAAGGAATTCCTGCATTGTGCGAAATTATCTTGTTTTTCCTAACAACACATTGTAACTCGAAAAGCTTTGGTGTTGCGTGTATGTCTAAATGTGTAGCCTCCAAAGAGAACCCACAGGAGAACATTCTCTTGACAAAATATATCAGAATACCACATTTTAAGGAAATCCCGCATCATGGGAAATTATCTTGTTATCATAAAGAACACGTTGTAACAAGAAATGATTTTGTCTTGTGTGTATGTCTAAGTTGTAGCCTCAAAAGAGAATGCAAAGGAGAGTTTTCTCTCGTAAGAATATATAAGAATTCCACGTTATAACGGAATACAGTGTTGCAGAGTAAAAACAAATACGTACGTATTAGAAATACTTAAACTTTACGAGAAGAAATAACGCTCCGTACAAAATTATCTTGTATTTCCTAAACAACAAGTTGAAATTTGAAAAAATTTGGTGTTGCGTGTATGTCTATGCTTGTAGCCGCAAAAGAGAACTCAAAGGATAGTTTTCTATCGAAAAAATATGTCAGAATACCACGTTTTAAGGAAATCCCACATCGTGCGAAATTATCTTGTTTTTTCTAAACAATACGTTGTTACTCGAAAAGATTTGGTGTTGCATGTATGTATAAGGGTGCAGCCTCAAAAGAGAATTCACAGGAGAAGTTTCTCTCAAAAGAATATGTAAGATTACCACGTTTTAAGGAAATCCCGCATCTTGCGAAATTATCTTGTTTTTCCTTAACAACACGTTGTAACTCGAAAAGCTTTGGTGTTACCTGTATGTCTAACACCAAATACGTACCACGTTTTAAGGAAATCCCGCATGGTGCGAAATTATCTTGTTTTTCCTAAATAACACGTTGTAACTCGAAAAGATTTGGTGTTGCGTGTATGTCTAAGGGTGCAGCCTCAAAAGAGAATGACAGGAGAGTTTTCTATCGAAAGAATATATATGAATACCACGTTAAAAAGAAATAGAGTGTTGCAGAATAAAGACAAATACGAACGTATTAGAAATACTTAAACTTTACGAGAAGAAATAACTCATCGTACAAAATTATCGTGTATTTCCTAAACAACACGTTGCACCTCGAAAAGATTTGGAGTTGCATGTATGTCTAAGCATGTAGCCTCAAAAGAGAACACACAAGAGAGATTTCACTCGAAAGAATATGTAAGAATACCACGTTATAAGGAAATACAGTGTTGCAGATTAAAGATAAATACGTACGTATTAGAAATACTTAAAATTACGAGAAGAAATAACGCATCGTAAAATATTATTTTGTATTTCCTAAACAACACGTTGTAACCTGAAAAAATTTGGTGTTGCTTGTAAGTCTATATGTGTAGCCTGAAAAGAGAACCCAAAGGAGAAATTTCTCTCAAAAAAAAATATGTCAGAATACCAAGTTTTAAGGAAATCCCGCATCGTGCGAAATTATCTTTTTTTTCCCTAACAACATGTTGTAACTCGAAAAGATTTGGTGATGCCTGTATGTCTTAGCGTGTGGCCTCAAAAGAGAACACACAGGAGAGTTTTCTCTCGAAAGAATATGTAAGAATTCCACGTTACAAGGAAATACAGTGTTGCAGAGTAAAGACAAATATGTACATATTAGAAATACTTAAACATTACGAGAAGAAATAAAGCATCGTAAAAAATTATCTTGTATTTCCTAAACAACACATTGTAACTCCAAAAATTTGGTGTTGTGTGTTTGTCTAAGTGTGCAGCCTCAAAAGAGAACCCATAGGAGAATTTTCTCTCGAAAAAATATGTCAGAATACCACGTTTTAAGGAAATGCTGCATTGTGCGAAATTATCTTGTTTTTCCTAAACAACACTTTGTAACTCGAAAAGCTTTGGTGTTGCGTGCATGTGTAAGTGTGTAGCCTCAAAAGAGAACGCACTGGAGAGTTTTCTATCGAAAAAATATGTCAGAATACCACGTTTTAAAATAATCCCGCGAATCATGCGAAATTATCTTGTTTTTCCTAAACAACACGTTGTAACTCGAAAAGCTTTGGTGTTGCATGCATGTGTAAGTGTGTAGCCTCAAAAGAGAATGCACAGGAGAGTTTTCTCTCGAAAAAATGTCAGAATATCACGTTTTAAGGAAATCCCGCATCCTGCGAAATTATCTTGTTGTTCTTAAACAACACGTTGTAACTCGAAAAGCTTTGGTGTTACGTGTATGTCTAAGCGTGTAGCCTCAAAAGAGAAATCACAGGAGAGTTTTCTCTCGAAAGAATATGTAAGAATACCACGTTATCAGGAAATACAGTGTTGCAGAGTAAAGACAAATACGCACGTATTAGAAATACTTAAACTTTACGAGAAGAAATAATGCATCGTAAAAAATTAACTTGTATCTCCTAAACAACATGTTGTAACTCGAAAAGAATTGGTGTTGCGTGTACGTCTAAACGTGTAACCTCAAAAGAGAATGCACAGGAGAATTTTCTTTCGAAAAAATATATCAGAATACTACGTTTTAAGGAAATCTTGCATCGTGCAAAATTATCTTGTTTTCCTAAACAACTTGTTTTTCTTAAACAACATGTTGTACCTCGAAATGCTTTGGTTTTGCTTGTATGTTTCAGCGTGTAGCCTCAAAAGAGAACACACAGGAGAGATTTCTGTCAAAAAATACGTCAGAATACAACGTTTTAAGGAAATTCATCATCGTGCGAAATTATCCTTTTTTTCCTAAACAAGATGTTTTAACTCGAAAAGCTTTGGTGTTGCGTGTACATTTAAATGTGTAGCCTCAAGAGAGAATGCACAGGAGAGTTTTCTCTCGAAAAAAATATGTCAGAATACCACGATTTAAGGAAATCCCGCATAGTGCGAAATTATCTAGTTTTTCCTAAACAACACGTAACTCGTAAAGTTTTGGTGTTGCGTGTATGTCTAAACGTGTAACCACAATAAAACCCACAGGAGAATTTTCTCTTGACAAAATATGTCAGAATACCACCTTTTAAGGAAATCCCGCATCATGAGAAATTATCTTTTTTTCCCTAAACAACACATTGTAACTCGAAAATCTTTGGTGATACGTGTATGTCTAAGCGTGTAGCCTCAAAAGACAATGCACAGGAGAGTTTTCTCTCGAAAGAATATGTAAGTATACCACGTTACAAGAAAATATAGTGTTGCAGAGTAAAGACAAATACGTACGTATTAGAAATACTTAAACTTTACAAGAAGAAATAACGCATCCTACAAAATTACCTTGTATTTCCTAAACCACACGTTGTAACTCGAAATGATTTGGTGTTGCGTGTATGTCTAAGCATTTAGCCTCAAAAGAGAACGCACAGGACAGTTTTCTGTCGAAAAAATATTTCAGAATACCACGTTTTAAGGAAATCCCGCATCGTGCGAAATTATCTTGTTTTTCTTAAACAACACTTTGTAACTCGAAAAGCTTTGGTGTTGTGTGTATGTCTAAGCGTGTAGCCTCAAAAGACAATGCACAGGAGAGTTTTCTCTCGAAAGAATATGTAAGAATACCACGTTATAAGGAAATACAGTGTTGCAGAGTAAAGACAAATAAGTACGTATTAGAAATAGTTAAACTTTACAAGAAGAAATAACGCATTGTAAAAAATTATCATGTATTTCCTAAACAACACATTGTAACTCGAAAGGGTTTGGTATTGTGTGTATGTCTAAATGTGTAGCCTCAAAAAAGAACCCACAGGAGTATTTTCTCTCGAGAAAATATGTCAGAATACCACGTATTAAGGAAATCCTACATCGTGCGAAATTATCTTGCTTTTCCTAAACAACTTGCTGTAACTAGAAATGCTTTGGTGTTGCTTGTACGTCTCAGCGTGTAGCCTCAAAAGAGAACGCACAGGAGAGTTTTCTCTCGAAAGAATATGTAAGAATACCACGTTATAAGGAAATACAGTGTTGCAGAGTAAATACAAATAAGTACGTATTAGAAATAGTTAAACTTTACAAGAAGAAATAACGCATCGTAAAAAATTACCATGTATTTCCTAAACAACCCGTTGTAACTCGAAAGGATTTGGTGTTGTGTTTATGTCTAAATGTGTAGCCTCAAAAAAGAATCCACAGGAGTATTTTCTCTCGAGAAAATATGTCAGAATACCACGTTTTAAGGAAATCCTACATCGTGCGAAATTATCTTGTTTTTCCTAAACAACTTGTTGTAACTCGAAATGCTTTGGTGTTGCTTGTATGTCTCAGCGTGTAGCCTCAAAAGAGAACGCACAGGAGAGCTTTCTATCCAAAGAATATATAAGAATACCACGTTATAAGGAAATACAGTATTGCAGAGTAAAGACAAATACTTACTTAAGAAATACTTAAAATTTATAAGAAGAAATAACGCATTGTAGAAAATTAACTTGTATTTCCTAAACAACACGTTGTAACTCGAAAAGATTTGGTGTTGCGTGTATGTCTCAGCGTGTAGCCTCAAAAGAGAACACACAGGAGAGTTTTCTCTCGAAAAAAATATGTCAGAATACCACGTTTTAAGGAAATCTTGCATCGTGTGAAATTATATATCGTTTTTCCTAAACAACATGTTGTAACTCGAAAACTTTGGTGTTGCTTTCATGTCTCAGCGTGTAGCCTCAAAAGAGAACGCACAGGAGAGTTTTCTACCAAAAAGGTATATCAGAGTACCACGTTTTAAGGAAATCCTGCATCGTGCGAAATTATCTTGTTTTTCCAGAACAACACGTTACAACTCGAAAAGCTTTGGTGTTGCATGTATGTCTAACCATGTACCCTCAAAAGAAAACGCAGAGGAGAGATTTCTCTCGAAAAAATATGTCAGAATACCACGTTTTAAGGAAATCCTTCATGGTGCGAAATTATCTTTTTTTTCCTAAACAAATTGTTTTAACTCGAAAACTTTGGTGTTGCATTTTGTCTAAGCATGCAGCCGCAAAAGAGAACGCACAGGACAGTTTTCTCTCAAAAGAATATGTAAGACTACCATGTTATAAGGAAATACACTGTTGCAGATTAAAGACAAATTTGTACATATTGGAAATACTTAAACTTCACGAGAAGAAATAACGCATCTTGCAAAATTATCTTGTTTTTCCTAAACAACACGTTGTAACTTGAAAAGATTTTGTGTTACGTGTAGGTCTAAGCTTGTAGCCTCAAAAGAGAATGCACAGGAGAATTTTCTCTCCAAAGAATATGTAAGAATACCACGTTTTAAGGAAATACAGTGTTGCAGAGTAAAGACAAATACTTACTTATTAGAAATACTTAAAAAATATAAGAAGAAATAACGCATCGTACAAAATTTACTTGTATTTCCTAAACAACAGGTTGTAACTCGAAAAGATTTGGTGATGCGTGTATGTCTAAACGTTTAGCCTCAAAACAGAACCCACAGGATTATTTACTCTCGAAAAAATATGTCAGAATACCACGTTTTAAGGAAATCCTGCATCGTGCAAAATTATCTTGTTTTTTCCTAAACAACATGTTGTAACTCGAAAAGCTTTGGTGTTGCTTGTATGTCTCAGCGTGTAGCCTCAAAAGAGAATGCACAGGAGAGTTTTCTGTCGAAAAAATATGTGAGAATACCATGTTTTAAAGAAATCCTGCATCGTGTGAAATTATCTTGTTTTTCCTAAACAAACTGTTGTAACTCAAAAAGCTTGGGTGTAGCGTGTATGTCTAAGTATGTAGCCTCAAAAGAGAATGCACAGGAGAGTTTTCTCACGGAATAATATGTAAGAATACCACGTTACAAGGAAATACAGTTTTGCAGATTAAAGACAAATACGTACATATTAGAAATACTTAAACTTTACGAAAAGAAATAATGCATCGTACAAAATTATCTTGTATTTCCTAAACAACACATTGTAACTCGAAAAGATTTGATGTGGCGTTTATGTGTAAACCTGTAGCCTCAAAGGAGAATGCACAGGAGGGTTTCTCTCGAAAAAATATGTCAGAATACCACGTTTAAAGGAAATCCCGCATAGTGCAAAATTATCTTGTTTTTCCTAAACAACACGTTGTAACTCGAAAAGATTTGGTGTTGCGTGTATGTCTTAACTTGTAGCCTCAAAAGAGAACCCACAGGAGAATTTTCTCTCGACAAAATATGTCAGAATACCACGTTTTAAGGAAATCCTGCATAGTGCGAAATTATCTTTTTTTTCCTAAACAACAGGTTGTAACTCGAAAGGCTTTGGTGATGCATGTATGTCTAAGTGTGTAGCCTCAAAGGAGAACGCACAAGAAAGTTTTCTCTCAAAAAAATATTTCAGAATACCATGTTTTAAGGAAAGTCTGCATCGTGCGAAATTATCTTCTTTTCCTAAACAAAATGTTTTAACTCGAAAAGCGTAGGTGTAGTGTGTATGTCTAAGTTTGTAGCCTCAAAAGAGAATGCACAGGAGAATTTTCTCTCGCAAGAATATGTAAGAATACCATGTTACAAGGAAATACAGTTTTGCAGAGTAAAGACAAATATGTACATATTAGAAATACTTAAAATTTACGATAAGAAATAACGTATCATACAAAATTATCTTGTATTTCCTAAACAACATGTTGTAACTCCAAAAGATTTGGTGTGGCGTGTATATCTAAGCGAGTAGCCTCTAAAGAGAACGCACAGATGAGTTTTCTCTTGAAAAAATATGTCAAAATACCACGTTTGAAGGAAATCCCTCATAGTGCGAAATTATCTTGTTTTTCCTAAACAACACATCGTAATTCGAAAATATGTGGTGTTGCATGTATATCTAAGCATGTAGCCTCAAAAGAGAACGCACAGCAGAGGTTTCTCTCGAAAGAATATTTAAGAATACCACGTTATAAGGATATAGAGTGTTGCAGATTAAAGACAAATACGTACTTATTAGAAATACTTAAACTTTATGAGAAGAAATAATGCATCGTACAAAATTATCTTGTATTTTCAAAACAACACGTTGCAACTCGAAAAGATTTGGTGTTGTGTGTATGTCTAAATGTGTAGCCTCAAAAGAGAACTCACAGGAGAATTTTCTCTCCAAAAAATATGTCAGAATACCACAATTTAAGGAAACCCTGCATTGTGCGAACTTAACTTATTTTTCCTAAACAACATTATGTACTTCGAAAAACTTTGGAGTTGCGTGCATGTCATAGCGTGTATCCTCAAAAGAGAATGCACAGGAGAGTTTTCTCTCGAATAAATATGTCCGAATACTACGTTTTAAGGAAATCCCGCATCATGGGAAATTATCTTGTTTTTCCTAAAGAACACGTTGTAACTCGAAAAGCTTTGGTGTTGCGTGTATGTCTAAGCATGTAGCCTCAAACGAGTAGGCACAGGAGAGTTTTCTCTCAAAAGAATATGTAAGAATACCACGTTATAAGAAAATATAGTCCTGTAGAGTAAAGACAAATACGTACGTATTAGAAATACTTAAACTTTACTAGAAGGAATAAAGCATCGTATAAAATTATTTTGTATTTCCTAAATAACACGTTGTAACTCGAAAAGATTTGGTGTTGCGTGTATGTCTAAACGTGTAGCCTCAAAACAGAACCCAGAAGAGAATTTTCTCTCGAAAAAAATATGTAAGAATACCACATTTTAAGGAAATCTTGCATCGTAGAAAATTATCTTGTTTTTCCTAAACACGTTGTAACTCGAAAAGATTTGGTGTTGCCTGTATGTCTAAAGGTGTAGCCTCAAAAGAGAATGCCCAGGAGAGGTTTCTCTTGAAAGAATATGCAAGAATACCACCCTACAAAGAAATACAGTGTTGCAGAGTAAAGACAAACATGTACGTATTAGATACACTTAAACTTTACGTGATGAAATAACGCATCATACAAAATTATCTTGTATTTCCTAAACAACACGTCGTAACTCGAAAAGATTTGGTGTTGTGTGTATGTCTAATCATGTAGCCTCAAAAGAGAATGCACAGGAGAGTTTTCTCTTGAAATAATATGTCAGAATACCACGTTTTAAGGAAATCCCGCATCGTGGGAAATTATCTTGTTTTTCTTAAACAATACATTGTAACTCTAAAAGGTTTGGTGTTGCGTGTATGTCTAAGTGTGTAGCCTCAAAAGAGAACGCACAGGAGAGTTTTCTCTCAAAAGAATATGTCAGAATCCCACGTTATAAGGAAATCCCGCATCGTGCTAAATTATCTTGTTTTTCTTAAACAAACACGTTGTAACTCGAAAAGCTTTGGTGTTGCGTGTATGTCTAAGTGTGTAGACTCAAAGGAGAACGCACAGGAAAGTTTTCTCGTGAAAGAATATGTAAAAATACCACGTTATAAGGAAATACAGTGTTGCAGAGTAAAGACAAATAAGTACGTTTTAGAAATACTTAAACTTTACTAGAAGAAATAACGCATCGTGCAAAATTATCTTATTTTTCCTAAACAACACGTTGAAACTCGAAAAGATTTGGTGTGGCGTATATGTCTAAGCAGGTAGCGACAAAAGAGAACGCACAGGAGAGTTTTCTCTCGAAAAAATATGTGAGAATACCACGTTTTCCGAAATC